>NC_040894.2:4753057-5045557 GCF_900634795.4 Betta splendens | reverse complement strand
AGTATTTCTGCATCAGTGTGTTGCATGTAAAGAAACCTGCCTGTGTGTCGCCGCCTGAAGACCTGCGGCCCGTGTGCTACGAGGAGCCGGAGTACTGGTGCTCCATAGCTTACTACGAGCTCAACAACCGGGTCGGGGAGACGTTCCACGCGTCGTCCCGCAGCGTCCTGGTGGACGGCTTCACGGACCCGTCCAACAACAAGAACCGCTTCTGCCTCGGCCTGCTGTCCAACGTCAACCGCAACTCCACCATCGAGCACACGCGCAGGCACATAGGCAAAGGTGGGCCGGACGGGTCTTGCGTGTGGTTCAGAACCACACGCGCCCTTTTTCTTTTTTCTCATTAGAAATCTGCTGTTAGTCACTGCACGTCTGCGAGTTGCTCTACAGTCAGTTATGTGAGGATGTGTGTGGTTTTCAATGACGGGGTGACACAAAGGGCTGAGGGCAGCTGCTCCCCAACTCAGACATTCCTCATTTACTGTACAATCATAAATGCCCTTGTGGTTTTTCACTGGTTAACTAGGAAACGCAGTGATTTCAAGTTTGTTTGCAGAGAATGTGCTCGTGAGCTGTGCTTCGCAGTGAAGCCTGACCTCGTTCTCGCTCCCTCGCAGGGCTACACCTGTATTACGTGGGGGGCGAGGTGTACGCGGAGTGCCTGAGCGACAGCAGCATCTTCGTCCAGAGCCGCAACTGTAACTTCCAGCACGGCTTCCACGCCACCACCGTCTGCAAGATCCCCAGCGGCTGCAGCCTCAAGATCTTCAACAACCAGCTGTTCGCGCAGCTCCTGGCGCAGTCCGTCAACCACGGCTTTGAGGTCGTCTACGAGCTCACCAAGATGTGCACCATCCGCATGAGCTTCGTGAAGGTGAGCAGCGCCTTTGTTTATAAACTGATCTCCACACACCATGCGAATACATGCGCTCGCACACAGGCTGAGATTTATGGGTGTCCCCTCTCCTCAGGGCTGGGGAGCAGAATACCACCGCCAGGATGTGACCAGCACCCCCTGCTGGATTGAGGTGCACCTGCACGGGCCCCTACAGTGGTTGGACAAGGTGCTCACACAGATGGGCTCCCCACACAACCCAATTTCTTCAGTGTCGTAACGCTCGCGGTCCTTCACACAGGAAGTCGTAGATTCTGTATGTTTTTCTATGTCCAGCCTTCTGTCCGATCGCCGCTCTCGTTACATCTCATCCAAAATGATACCTGTCGCATCAAGCCGCAAAGCTGGAAGACTAGATTTTTATTTAGCTTATTTAAGTTATCGTCCATGTAGTTGATGGTCGATTAGAGATTGTCCAACTCGAGACCTCCTACTCGACACAGCGTGGATTAAGTAGAGTTTTGAGTGCGTTCCAAATCATGTGACCAATGCGGCCCAAAGCTTTAAAAACATGGCAAGCGGACCGCAGATGATCTAGAGGATGATAGATGATCTATAAGATAGACTGGTTTCACATTACAGATGTCTATTATGTATTTATGACAAGTCCAAACTGTAATTAAAGACTACAACTCCATTTTGACAAGTCACAATTCCAATAAAAATATTTTTAATAGTCAGGCAACAGTGCCGTGTGAGCAGCTCTTCTCTGAAGCTGGAGAATTAGTGAGAAGCTGATTAAAGCCACGTTTTTTTTTATTCTACATTAAGAAATGTTTGTCATTTGGTTTAGCAGAAGCAACAGCTCTATAATCTGACTATCAAACATATTTCCACATCAAGGCTACTTATTATTATCCACAGAGAAACACATTTAAACTCCTTATTAAATAGCTTTTATTTGAGAATAAAACATGGACTGTGATCCTGAACAACCACGTATCAGTGAGGGTTTAACCGTCAGTTTGCGCTGATTGCAGTTCTCGCACACAACCAGCAGATGTCGCTGTTCTGGCTGTGTCAAATGGTGACGAGTTCAACCCAACTGTGTCATAGTTGCTCAGTGATTCATGAGGCTTTGATGTCGCCATCTCTATGGTCAATTGCTCATTCATTTCAGTACGGTAAAGCATTTATCCTCTCTCTTCATTGGGAACTGTTACGCTCACTCCAAGGTGAAGCAAATATGGGATGTGTTTGTAGGTACTGGGGCAAAGGGGCCCCTAATCCCTCTGTCTCTGTAGGACGTGCTATAAATGTTATTGCAGTGGTATGTACTGTATTTCCACGTATGGACTAATATTTAACTTCATGTGCAAGTTGCTTTTTTCCTTGTTGCATTAAAGATGGTTTTCTTTAAATAGTGTCTTCCTCGAGCCTTTTTCTGTGTGTTGAATCATCAGATTTAGAAATGCTGACATTTTAGCATCATAATTTTAAGGTCATTCACAGCAGGGACATGCTTTAACTTGAAAAGACAGACGCAACATACGTGTGACTCCCTGATAACTTCTAACAAACATGATCAAACCTACTTCCTTTTGTATTCTATAAGGTCTTTACTCCAGATTAACACGAATAAAGACTTTTGTTAAAGATTGGTGCTGAAAGCCCAACTTCTTTGAGAAGAGGCTGCACACAAGCATTAGACAACAGCTTTCCACTTTATTGTTTCAAAAAACATTTACGTATCACAAGGGACTCTCAAATAGACTAAATTATGGACAAGACAGGATTAAGTTAAACTCCCATGATTAATTTAAACAGAATCTGGACTTTAACATCTGAACATCTTTGAATTCACAGTTATAATACAAATATTAGACAAAAATTTTACTTAAGCAGATATGATTTCCAGATATGATTTCATATCTTATATAAGTAACATAGCACCAAGCATACTATAATTTCATGGTCAGTTGCTACAATAGTTTTCTGAAAACTTGTCATGTCAGTAGTCCTAGTGCTTCTTCATTGCTTTTCTTATATGAAACGAAAATCAAACTCTGACCGGCATTCGTCAGCAACCCTGGAACTGCTGCTGTGACTGGCTTCGACTCTGTGCAGCCAGAAGCTGTTGCTGCTTCTGCAGGAAGCTGATCACCTCCGGGCTCCTGAGCAGCGACTGAGGACAGAGACACGTTCAAATTAAAATACAACACGTCTCTGCAGAACCAATGCCTTCTTGTCTTTCGGCGCCTGCAGATGCTTCTCAGTGTTAACACAGGAAAATCCGTTTCTCTATCTCAACACTCAGTCATTGACTACAACCAAAGGAGCACACGGCATGCTTGTTCTGCACCTGGTGAGTCTCTGTACACAAGATGGGAATCCACGTGTTCCATTCACAATAACATTAACAGTTAACTAAACTACCAGCGAACATACCAAGATTTATGGATATTTAGTAAGCAGATAATACCACTGGTCTCTGTCACTTATTCTCATTAAACATATTGAATCAGCTGACAAGCCCAGAGATTGGGCAGAATATGGCCTGATTGATGATCGCTCACATTGGCTCTAATAAAGATGCTGCATGCTGTCACCTACCAGTCTCTTCTGGTTGAGGACCTGCTCTATGAGGGAGGGTCTGGCTGGTCGGTCCCCCATGGCGCCCAGTCGTTGTTTGTTCACAGACACGGGACGTTCCTCTGAGTTCTCCTAGTCATCATAAACAAGCAATTAGCCTCTACATGGTTGTTAAACAGACGTGTGAGTGCATAAAGAGGCTTCTACTCACATCCAGCTTCCCACTGGACATGGCCTGGTCGCTCTTCTTCTTCTTGTACTTGTCTTTGTACATCTTGTTGCGGTGCTTCTTGCACATCCACGGCTTCCTCTGCTTGGCCACCTGCGTCGTGGTTTCCGTGCACCCCTCGTAGGTGCACTGCTTGGGCGCGGTGTCGCCCTCCGAGGTCTCGTCGTCGTTGAGCTCCTCCGGGCTGGCGGCGCTGTCTCTGGGGTCCGACGTGTCCAGGACGTCGCTCTCCTCGTCCGGATCGTCCATGTCGTACGAGGCGTTGTTGTCCGGTTCGTGAGGCGTGCTTACATTTCTGCTGTCGACCACTCCGCTCTTACTCACATAGTACCTTTGTCCGTCCTTAGTGAGGAGAAGAGTCGAGTCTTTGTTTGATGGCGCTGAATTGTCATCTTCGCTCATGATCAGTGCAGCAGCTGCAGGCTAGCTTAGCTAACCACCATGCCCCTGTAATCAGCTTACGCTAGCTAACGAAGCTGTTACTTGTCATTTTACCGCTTCGTTTTCTATATTGATAGGCTTCTGGCCTCTCGAAACTGAATTCGTATCATTAATAAACCATGGTTTGTAAACGCTTCGCGTGATTTCTGTCCGTTAGACAATTTGACTCTCGCCTCCTGTCGATGACGTCGAATTCTTCTTCGCTGTTTTGATTATCTGCGTTATAGCGACGCCTGCTGGCCAAACGAGCAAATGGCCGCTTCCTGCAACACACCAGTACATGGGCTGTATGTAAACTGGGTTGGAATAATCGGGTTAGTGCTGTACTGTATGACCATTTTTTATCATATGTGATACTATGACACTATTTTCACCACACACTATATTATAACACTTTTTGACACCTAATATATTATCACTCTTTTACCACATACATTTCTTTAGTTATTTACTCATAATTAGGTCATTTTTCACCCTCCATAACAATCACTTATCTCCAGTTGTTTATTTGTTTTCAGGCTGTGCGCTCTGTGCACATCACACTAATGGCTATCATCGCAAAAAGAACAGCACTAATATAGCTAATTGCATTTTCATATTTGACAAGTGTAACATTACATGAAGGTGAGAGCGCAGGAAGGTGCCCAGTTTTTCCTGAGGCACAGATAGAGCCACTGAGTGTCCTTATGCCTCCGCATGGTGCAGTGTTCTGGCAGATAGGAGCAGATATAAACTGAGATAATGGCTGGCAAGATTACAAAGAAGCACACAGACTGTCTTAGATACAGTGTTTGTTCTGGAGCAGGCAGACAACGTGATCCACATACTGATGTTGTCCATATCTCCCGGTTTCTAGTGCAACAAAAGGACACCAGAAACTCATTCCAATGTATAAATGGGCCAGATAAATCCGCCTCTACTCCATCATCCCACCTATATTTGGCAAAACATCTGTGGAGTACAAATAATTTCAGTGCATGTGTTTAAGAAAACAACTTAATAAGTACAATATACATACATACTGGTCATACTGGTCTTAGTTTGCTACATGCATGTAGCAAACTAAGATTTTGGGATACTTGTTAGTCTACAGCCTCTTGAATTCCATCCTGCATGATGGACCAGCAATCAAGACATGACAGCTTTGAAAAAAATCCACCAATAATTCGTTTTAAAACATTTTTAATTATTAGTATTATTACTGATTAGACCATTGTTGAACAGAGGTACAGGTATCGGTATTGCAACAGATTTTAATACTGTAGTGCAGCTGTGAGAGCACTTTGGTAAACCACACGTGCCCGACAAATTCATACTGATCTAGTCAATATGGCGGCACATCACTGCAGATGTGTGATGACGAGAAGAAGTACAGAAACTCACAGACAAGTTTGACGGCTGTGGGGAGATCATCGGCAAAAACTAAAGCCACACTGCATTTTGCTCATTTCTTTCACAGGAAGTGACATCATTCCCAGAAGCACAGATTGTTACATTTCCACCTGATGATCTCCTCTAGATATTTTTTTCTCTGCTAATAAATTCATAAACATGTACAACTGCTTGTTGTTTTTTTACAGTTCTGATAGACTTACTACTATAAAGAAATATACTGTATTGTGAACTATCAAAATAAATAAAATTATGTTATTTACAGAAACATATAAACAGTACTTCACTACCGTTTTTTTATAAGAATAGGCTACTGTATGTCTGTCATGCGTTCATCTGAATAAATGAAGCCATGAATGAGGTCGTACAGAGCTGAAATAAATCCATGTTTTTTTTGTACTGCTGGTTCAAAGCAACTTTCTCTCTGACCTGTTTGACGGCACCTTAACTGCAGCGACTGTGCAATGGGCAGCCATCACAAATGAATAAATGTCTACATCTACCGCCATAAATGTTCCTCCAAGCCCGTACAGGTACTGTAGCACAGCTGTGGTGAAACAAGTGCACACGTCTTCACTGCTGGAATATGTGGGTAAAAATGAATATGCTATACGTTATATAGTGTTGTTGTAGTGGAAAATAAGATGTAAACAAGGCGCCATATGCGAACGCAAGCGACATGAAATCAGATAAATGTGATATCAATAAAGAATGACTGTGTAAATGTGTGTGTGCGTTGAGGAAACGTTGTCTGAATGTGGAGTTTGCTACACAAGCACCCGAATGCTGCTGAACCGTGTGTTTCAAGATGTCGTCAGTGAAGCATTAAAAAAATGACGAGGAGCAATGGAATGCACCGTTTTTTTTTGTCTTAATAGCAGTCTGTGGAAAATGTAAACTGTAATACTGCAGTCCAACATTACAGGAAGGCAACACCAGTACTGTGTGGAGCACAGGATTAGAGCATTTATATATATATTTTTTCAAACGCTGCTTTCAAGACATTTTGTAAAACCTCTCTGAATATGGAGCTCTCATTTTCAGACGCCTGCTTCTACACAGTCCACCCCTCCTTTGTGTTCTGTTCCACCAAGCTCTTGGACCACGTGAGCAAAAACACCGTGTATGAAAAAAAGGAAATGCATTTTAAAAAAGTGTGAATAAATAAGAGATAAATAAGGTTCAATAAAACATGAACGCTGGTCCATATTCTCATATATGGCCTTATAGCGCTGCTCCGCCATAAGGAACTTAGCATCTTGAACTCGGATCATCACCGAAGGGCAAACGACAAGTTCGCCCTTTCTTGCTCCTTGAGCTCTGTGACATGTGCTCAGATGAGAGAACGTTAAAGTAAAAAAAGAAAAGGTCCTTCAGCTTTTCCACATTTTCCCTCTTCATTGTAATCCCCATGTTGCTTGTTTTCCCTTTAGTCTTTCTCTCTCTCTCTGCTTTAAGCAGCTTTGTCCTCTATCCTCCCTTTTATTGATCGCTCCTCCTGGATTGGAAAGATGGATCCAGAGGAGCTTAAAGTACTGTCTGATCTCTCCATGCTTTCCCCCTGTTCACTCACAGCCACAGACCAGAGAGTGGCAGACCAACGCGTCTCCTCTTCCTCCTCCTCCGTTTAGAGGGAGGAGCCGGACGAGGACAACGTTTTCCCTCCTCTCTTCTGTCCCTGCACACATTGGCCTCCTCGTTCTCCCCCTGCTCCTCTTCTAGAAGGATGAGTTAGGGGAGCAGACGGTGCCGGCGGAGCTGACGGAGGCGTCATCAGAGTCAGACGGGAGGCGGGGGATTTGGGGGGACGGTCAGAGCAAGTGTCAGGGGTCACGGAGGGAGGGGCCGTGGAGGCGGCTGGGAGGCTCCGCGCGCATTGGATTTGTCATTGATGATTTCACTGTTGGGACCGTCAGCATCACCTGCAAAGGCGGCGCCTTCACATCCGGGTGGCATCCTCGTCCGAGAACCGGCCCCTCCTGATCAAGAGGGGTGGCCTGAAGGGAAGGAGAGGCTGGCATTAGATCCTGGAGCAGACTGAAGGACCAGGAAATGCATGCACATCACCATGCTAACTGTATCTGCTGCTTTATTTTCATCAGACCAGCCTAATACATAAAGCAAATGCAACACAATGTAAATATCAACCATTCATTTTTCTGAAACCTCTAGGTCCTCTATATAAATAGATCTAGTGACATCCACGTAACACAGATCCAGGTATTAGTAGAGGCAGCATCACAACAAGCACGAATCACTGAAATTTGTTGCAACAAGCCAGAGGCAACGTTCACAAAATATATATATGTGCAATAGTGAGATTCAGGAAAGACCTGAATCCTGTTTACAGAAAACCTGGAGACACTGATGAACAGTGACAACACAGAGGATGCCGGTACTGTAAGAAATCTGTGTTTACAGGGAGCAGGGTGTGAAAAAAGCCCGGCGTACCTGATCCAGTACATGGCCGGGTGCTGGTAGAAGTCCAACGAGCCGGATCTCTGCATAGAAAAGCTGTCGTCCAGCTGAACACGGGGAGAAACCAGCACAGTCACATGTGATGCAGGCTCAATCAGCTGATGAGGTGGAGCCAGGTGACGGCGGTGACTTACAGAAATGACCGACACGCCGGCGGTGCCGTCGCCGACCTTCGGACTCGTGTTGAAGTGTTTCTTTATCTTCCCTGCTACAGACAGCTGGTGATCGTTCTCACACAGTCCCTCATCCTGAGCAGAGGAACGAACAATACCTCAGCATTTGTAGCAAAAGGACCCGTGAACAGGCAGAGGATAAAGGCATCGTACTCACAATGACCCACGGATGCTCCAGCACCTGCAGCGCAGTGTACCTCTGATCCACCTCCACCTCCAGCATGGAGCGAATCAGCTCCTGCTCAGGAAGGAGACGCCGGTGAGGCTCAGAGTCAACACACAGATCCGCTCTGAACAAGAGGACGGAGTCTCACCTTGGCCGTCTCGGACACGTTGTCCCAGTACGGCAGAGGAAATTCTAGCTGACCCATTAGGATCTGGTCGAAAAGCACTTCTTGATCCTCACTGCTCCTGCACAGAAAACAGGAAGCACTGACACCCCTGTGCGCTGGAAAGCACTCAGTTAGGACCAATCCCAGCTGATGCATGTACTGTAGCTTACCCTCGAAATGGCGGAAAGCCACATAGTAGGATGTAGGTGATGACTCCGGCTGCCCAGATGTCCACCTTAAGGCCGTACCTGCACCAGAGGAGAACCAGGGTGAGCTCAGCAGCAAAACACACTCTGGTGAAGGCGCAGTGGCTTCCGACGACGCCCTTACCCTGTTTCTGCAATGATTTCAGGTGCTACATATGTTGGCGTCCCACAGACAGTGTAGAGAGGTCCGTCCACCACAGTGGCCAAGCCAAAGTCTCCCAGCTTCAGGCTTTTGCTTCCATCCGAGTGCTCATACACCTGAACGCACAGCAAATGCAGTTAAAAGATGGATCTTAAAGTCATACGGCCCAGACTGTACCTGCATTGCAGTGTGTGTGTGTGTGTTTGTGTGTGTGTCAGTGAGAAAAAGTGCAGTATAACTGTCTCCCTGATCCAATCACGGGCTTCTGGGGCTCGTTCTCTTCGTGCCACTGGGGGTGAACCGAAATCTCAAAATCCAGTTTACACGCTGACAGATTTGCAGTCAGCAGTTGTGCTGGTGAAGAAGTGGCTCAGTGGACTATTTAAGAGTGTGTGTGTGTGTGTGTGTGTGTGTGTGTGTGTGTGTGTGTGTGTGTGTGTGACTATAAGCTCCTACAGCTGCTGAAAAAGGATTGAAACCCCGTTGCAAACTATAACATGAGCTCCAGCGACGCCCACGTCTGTCAAGTGAGCTCTTAATTATTCCATCTATAAATGGCTCCTACTAAGAACCTTCAAGAACTTAAAGGGACACGTGGTTGCGTAATCGGAGTGTGAAGTCATTTTTTTGGGATGTGAAAGTAGCAAAGGCCACTTCATTATTGGACTAAAATGTTTCTAAAATCCGTGTGAAAAAGGAAAACTAAAAAAAAATTGTTTGTTTTTTCATTTTTGGACCAAACTGGGTCAGTAAAATGAGCAAAAGGACGGGCGGAAGAAGAGTTGAAGCATATAAAGGCAATGAAGAGTTGGACAGAAGGAGGAGGAGGAGGTGTGAGGGCAGCAGGGATGAGTCATCTCTGCTCGGTGAGAGTCCGTAGAGCGATGACTTCACCGTCCATTCACAAAAAAGGGAGGAAATGAAGGGGGGGGGGTTCTGTGCAGAACCATCCGGACCCGCGCGGCGTGAACTCACCAGCAGGTTCTCCGGCTTGATGTCTCGGTGCACGATGTTGAGGCTGTGGAGGTACTTGATGGCGCTGGCCAGGTTGTAGAGCATGCCGCTGGCGTCCCGCTCCGTGTACCTGTTGGCCGAGGTGATGGCGTCGAAGAGGTCGCCCCCCTGTGGTCAGAACACAACGGTGACGCGTCTTCACGGTTGCTGCTGCGGCTAAAGGGGGTTCGGGAGTAACGCTGCGGTCGCTCAGCGGCTCCAGGCCTGAACCGCGTCCTCGTTCCCCTCCGTGCACGAAGCATGTCACGCCTCTGTCTTTAATATTTCTTGCCTCACTTGAACTTTTTTCCTTTAATTGTCCCTTTCTACTTTCCTCCCAGGCTTTTTCTGACTCTCATATTTTTCTTTGTGGCTGAATCTCGCCCTCTTTCTCCTTTCCACCCACCGAGTGGACTAAGTGGGACAAAAAATAGGGCCAAATCCCTCTCTCTCTCTCTCTCTCTCGCCCCCCACAGGAACACAGCCAGCATCTGACCTGCACAGCAACAGTTCTCCAGATACGAGCACTGTCAAACGGCCCGGCTGAGCCACAGACCGATTTGTTCACACTCCAGAACCTCCAACGTGCAGCCAAAAGTGGAAACACGGCCTTATGTAACGTCCTCCATGGCTGTTTATCATCGCTCTGTCTGCAGGACGTTGCTGAGGCCGCCGCTGTCGGACGACGGGTGACATCAGAGTCACACAAGCAGCCAAACTGCAAATGTAACACAGAACTGTGTGTGATACAACCCTTGAGACTTCCCTCCCTCTTCATCTCATCCATCTGTCTCGCTCCCTGCTTCAGTCGCCGTCTTTTTTTTTTTTTTTTTTTTTGCACCGACTCTTTCCACTTGCTTCATTCACGGCCTCCTCTTGATCCTCCTACTTTGGACACATACGCACACTTCTCCCACAGATTGCCTCTCATCTATATTCCGTAGTACTCCACACCACAACGCGAACAGATGGATCCCGTTCCTGGCTCCTGAATTATGCACAAACATTTCTCGACTCGGAGAGCGAGAGAGAATGAAAAATGTGAACACACGAGCGCTCGGGGCCACAGACCGCATCCTTCAGTCCCACACTGGTGCTGGTGGGAATTCATTATGTGCTTCACCCGTGAATGCTGCTGCTGCTCTGTCATTGGTTCCCCCTCTGCTGATCCCACATCGGCGATAACCATCAGCATTACACAACATAAAGACAACAGCTAGTCTCATTCTGTCACACACCTTGACCAGCTCCATCACCAGGTAGAGTTCATTGTAAGTGTCCACCTCCTCGATGAGCAGCACGATGTTGGGATGCTTGACCCGGCGCAGGATGGCCACCTCGTTCTGGATCATGTGCTCCTGGAACAGCAGACGCAGACAGACGCAGTGAAGCAACGAGGCGCCTCCACGCCTCCACGTCGCCGAGGCCGCGCTGGCTCCGACGCCTACCTTCCCTCTGCATTTGCCCTTGTTGATGATCTTCAGCGCGTACTCGCGTCCCGTGGAGTGCTCCACGCATTCCCGGACCACCGCGAAGTTGCCGTCGCCCAGCGTGCGTCCCACCTTGTAGCGGTCGGATATGTAGGACGGCACGGCTGGAACCTCGTCCACCAGAACCTCGGCTGCAGGAGGAGACGCAAGGTCAATGCTCGCGGAGGAGACGCAGCTCAGGCCGCTGCAGTTAGAGCCCATTCATACTGTAATTGAACAGCATTTTTCCAATTGACTCATGAAAATTATATAAAGTTTAAAATATACATAATATTCAAGACGAATGCACACGTCCGATAAATAATTTATAGCGCGACTCCTTTCTTTGTTATTTATTAGTTTTAATTACATTAACTTTCCGAGCCAGTGAGGTCTCTATAGTTACAGCTGACATTTGTCAGGCTGCGGCGCTGCACTGTGCTCTGCGAGAGGTAATCAAGCTGGGAAATGGAAAAGCAAATGGGGACGCCACTGGTTCATCAAATGCAAATATATACAATCAGGGCTTAGTTAAATATTAATATATGAAACCAGATGTAACATTTGAGACGGATTTCTGGATAAGTAAATAACTAGGGATGAAAATCTCATCACATTAAAGTCATATTAGTCCCTTCATTCATTAATTATCTTAACCACCTTTTCTTTAGGTGTCAGTCACATTAAAGAGATTAATTAAATTCTTGCTGGTGGCTTCCTCTAACGACTTCATTAACTCATACAACACAATTTAGCAGCGCGTCGCTGATTGCGCGTAGTCAGAGAAGTGGAGAGAGGCCAGAGGAGGGGACGGGTGAGAAACCCATGCTGGGAACGCCGTGTACGAATGTGAACAACAGAGCGGGAGCGGCGAAAGGTCGAGAGCATGACTCACACGTGCATGTTCTTTGCACCGACAAACTGTTCGCACGCGGTTTTCCTCACCTTCGGGAACAGGTCCGTCTCCGTCCTCCACGGCGGCGGACAGTTTAGGGGAAGACAGAGACGTGGAAGAACCCTGGGAGCCCTGCAGGGAGAAGGGCAGACGTGAGGAGGAGGCCGTTTAATCATCCACCTCAACACACGCAGCTAATCACATAGTCCCGTCTGCTTCAGTCGCAGCTGAAACAAACAGGCGCCACCCAAAATAGACGGCTCATCTAAACCTCAGAACATCCCAGTCTGTGTGTGCTTCACCAAAGCCGCCGAGCTGAATGGGAACCAGTTGCTTACACCAGTGGCCACCTGGCTCCCAGTAAGAGCCCCTCCCTCCACGGGACCTGCTGCCATCACGTACATAGGACAGTAATGGCGGTGGGAGAGCTCTGGCTTTTATCTGGGTGCTGGAAGACAGTGGGGAGATGCAGCATCCGAAGACAAAACCTCATTACGCCCTCCACCT
The DNA here is from genome assembly GCF_900634795.4 of Betta splendens. Taxonomy (NCBI): domain Eukaryota; kingdom Metazoa; phylum Chordata; class Actinopteri; order Anabantiformes; family Osphronemidae; genus Betta; species Betta splendens. The sequence goes on along the minus strand of NC_040894.2, from coordinate 5,032,873 downwards.
CGTAACCTTCTGTCTGGTTGTCATGGAAGCAACAAGGATGGGGAGCGAGGCTCAGGCCGGGACTGTAAATGAGGATCTCCTCCGCCTGTACTTCTACATTCTCCACACACTTGTCTGTCTCTCCGCTCCGCCTTCCTTCACACCGGCTCCTGGCTTCATATGTCTTTAACCACATTTCCAGTGCTTGGATGAATCCCACGGGCGCAGCCTGGCGCCGGCACGGAGACGGACACTTCGCGCCGCCTCTCGGATTCAAGCGGAGCCTCTTGGTAAATGTGAATTATTAACGGGCCGAGCCCGCGTTGTGAACGGCCACACTGTACGTGTGAGGCACCTGGTGCGACGCGCCTGAAACCTGGAGCCCGAAGAGAGCGGCGCGTGAGCCGTTTATTAATGAGCACCTTTAACTAAAAGTTGGCAACTGCTTTCGCTTCATCCCTCATTTCACATATTTATCAGTCCCCGATATGAGATCTGAAAGTAAAAACAATAGTGGAGAACGATGATGTAATATTTGTATTTTACACAATAAAAGCACATTTTTCGCACACCGCTTCATTGCTTCGGGTTCTGGTCAGGCTTTGCTGAAGCCTGGGGATTTGACCCTCGGCGGGTGAAGACTGGACGCCGTAATGAGCGGAAATCAAACACTATTCACAGAGATGAGCAGTGCTATATCTCTGCCCAAATAGCTGTCAGTTCTCTCCCTCATCTTCACTGCGGTGACCTAAAGCCAACCCGATGACTGTAGCTGTGAGTCAGGCTCAATTTGGTTTATGTAACTCTGTTTTTGATTGGTCACTCATCCCAGAACAACAAAAAACACCTAATACCCAAAAGGCCGATGACCCTCCATGCTTTATTTCCAAACATCCTTCTTGAAACCCACTCCTCTTGCGCCCTCATCTCACATCCAGCCCTGTTGTCTACTCGCGCTCTCAATTCCAACTCCTTTCTCTCCTCTTCCTGCCACGGAGGGAAACAAAATGCTGTTGCTATGGAAACTGCTCAGAGAGGAGAGACACAGCTTATGTGACTTCCAGTGTGGAGACAGAAGCCTATATATGGCCATTTCCTGTCTGCGGGCTGGGAGAGAGGTGAGTTCAGCCTCCCATGAACATTGTGTCTCCTTCCTGCGATTACGAGACGGACGGAGTGACAGAGAGAGAGACGGAGAGTGAGAAACAGAAAGAGGGATGGGGAAGAGAAATAAAGAGACAGGAGTGATGGTGGGTGATATCGATCATCAGATCTGGCAGGAACCATCTTGTTTTTGTTCCCTCCTCGTTCATCTGAACACCAACTATTCCTAGCTCCATGTCTGTACTTTTTGCTTCGACTATGACTCACACCATTAAAAAAAAAAACACAACACAGTGCCAAGGCTTTTACATCATGGCTGGAGTCGCTGCTCTTGAAACCAACAAGGGCAACACTCAAGCGCTGAATACTGATCAGCATATAAATCGGAATTTAGCGGGATGTCTGAGCTTGACCTCACACGCGAAGCGTCAAATGTGGAATTAAAATGCAACGCACATTTACGTAAGCGTCTCCGCCGCGGCCCGACTGATTGCAGCACTCGAGCTAAAGCCGCCTCCCTCTCGGCCCCCAGGCTGGATGAGACAACAGCTCCTCCAGACGCATCACTTGTCACTTCCACTGTCATGCAACATTCAGGCGGCTGCTTGCCTCTGCAGAAAGACTCTAATAAGATTTGATAGAAATAAGGCACTTTGTTTTGTCCCGACTTCCTACCCTGGCTCTCCTAAGAACACGAGGTACGAGAGATAATATTTCTTGGATCTCATTTCGGTGTCTAGACAGACAGGGAGCATTATCCATTCGACTGTCAGCTGAAGAGCTCGGCGGTGGCGTGGGGGATTCAGTGTTCCTGTCTGCCAGTTGGACACGGGGACGCTTTCTAATCATGATCCTCTGTAAATCTGTAAATCTCAAGAACCACAGGAATGTGATTAAGTGCTTCGAGGGAAAATTAGAAAATGGGGGTAGGGAGTCTTGGATTGACTAAAACAGAATAAATAAAATAACATGTAGAGTGGAACAGAAGAGAAGCCTGCTCTGACTCAAATGATGAACACATACAGGAAGATAATTATCATCTACTGCAAACAGTCTGTTTTTGCATGTGATCAACACCGTGAACAGCTGTTAAAGCAATAAAAATAAGAAGTAGAAGAAAGAATAACACAAAAATGAAAATGAAATGACAATGGATTTAATGACAGCGACATATGGAAATGGATACATTCACAAAAGAAAATAAAAGCAGAGACAAATGAGCCGTGAAGAACTGGCAACCACACGAGAAACCCTGAACATGATGGATCAGATTAGAAACTGGAGCTTATCGCAGACTATTTCTATACGAACACATCTGTCGTATGTAATGGCCAGCGTGAAAAGATAAAACCTTAAAAAGATTATTAAAAACCCCAGCACCGCTCTGCAAATGTCAATGTTGCCAATTACTGGACCTAAAGATATGCATATCTGAGCAGGGCCGGTGCTTTGTGAACGTTAAAGATGCATCAGGTTAAAATGATTGGGTTCAATGTTGAAGCTTCAAAGCAGCCCCCACTGTTTCCTCGTGCGCTGCAGCCAGTCTTTATGGCAGGAGTCAACATGAACAAGCTAACGACATCGACACGACATGACGAAATGAAATACAATGCAAGAAAATAACAAACACAGGCCGGCAACAACACACACACACACATGGAAGAAACAGCAACTCTTAACACACGTCTCCTCCTTCGGCCTCCGACACGTTCACGCACACACACATAATTTAACAGTGAATAACCCAAGAGAAAACGTGGACAATAACCATGAGCGACGGAGCATGCAATTCAATGGAGGATGGATGTGAATGAGAGGAGAATGTAGGTGAGCGACTGCATTTAACAACTATGGCTCTCCTTCCCTCACACGAACAGCTGCGCCACAGCTGCTCTGCACACATTCATATCTCACCTTCAGTCTCTCTATTACTCTCCTCTGGAACTGATTTCATTATCATTCAATCTCTTTTTTTTTTTTAAGACGACTTGCATTCGAAACGTGGCATCAGCACGAATGTGGAACGTTATCGAAGCTGGAGTCTTTGTGGAGCGAGTCCGGTCCACATTTGAAAATCTGTGCACACGTGCCTGCAGCTATGTATGTGTGTGTGTGTATGTGTGTGTGTGTGCGCGGATGTAAAAAGGCCCCGGTGCAAAACCGCGTTTGTGCATTTTGCTCGGGGAAATAGGTTGCGGTGGTTGGAGACGTGCAAGCGACGAGCTGCAAAGTGCCTCTAAGTGTTTAAATGCAGGGTCCGGGGAGGTGAAGCGTTTAAATGCAGTACTCGTAGTAGGTCACTGTCACTCTGTGGCTGCGTTGTGCTTCACCTAGACGTGGGGTTTAATGCTGAGGAAGGTGCTCACTCACTGTAAGAACGACAAAAACAGGACGTGAGTGTGAGTTAACTACATTTATAAATATTCATGGCGGCGACGGGACAAAGCGAGAGAAACTGTGTCAGAACTTGGCGCCTACTTCTGGGAATGGATCTAAAAGGGAAACGATGGAACGTAATCATTTCTCCCCGTGAAGTTAATACCCTTTCATATGGAGGAGCGGGAGGACGTGAAAATGGGTGGGCGCCGGAGCGAGAGAGAAATTAGAAAGTGCCAGACGGGGACGAGCGAGACGGAGAATCACCGACAGAGCAAACAGAAGGAGAGGATTCCAGCGCATGAAGCTGCAGAGAGCACAGAACTGCTGCTGGGCCTCCTCCCTTTACAAAGGAGCCACCACACACAAAGCCTGGGTCCATCACTGCAGCAGCGCTGACCCACACTCCTCAGACCGGAGCGCCAGACACTGGATGCTGAGGTCGTCTCCACAGACGAAACAGGACGCTTTTAAGTGTGTGCACGTCTTTCCTGCTCCAATGAGCTGCGCTGTGACCCGCTTATGACGACCGGCTGTTCTGTTCTGCTCCGAGTAGCTCCAACCTGATTCTGACCCGTCTGACCTTCACTCCACTCAACGCGGCGCGACCTCGTTACTGAGGGGATTTAACCAACTCCATTCAGGTTCCTATGTGTCCTCCATGACGCCCTTTCATGCTGCTGAAGAGGCCTGTGAGCTCACCGGGAGCCACATAATTAGCAAATTAATCATGGCTGCAGCCGGATGCGACGCGGAGGCGGCGGTGCACGCGTACGGCGGCCCGGACCCGGCGTGTTTACTCTAACCGCCCGTAAGCGCACGCGAACGCAACGGGTCTAAATCAGCAGCAAGCTCCAGCAAACAGGGTCTGATGAGGATTGAGGCCGATATTAAAAGCTCGCCATCATCACCGTCAAGAAGTGAATTAGCTAATACTTTAATCTTGAGCATCACACACACACACACACACACACACACACACACACACACACACACATTCCTCTTGAGTTGCATGCTCGTGCTCTGCAGTGTTAGCGTAAAAACACCTGAAATGTTTTTAAACAGCATTTGACAAAAAAAAAAAAAAAAAAAAAAAACTTACTAGTATAAAATGTGCTTCCACATTTTGAACACATGTACAAAATGACTGGATAATAAAAAGGTCCCACATCAGCAGCCACTGCTCGTTGGGTCCTTTCTGCTCTGGGGCTAACGGGGGATGAAAATCAATTTCTGAGCAGCCAATCACCCGTTCCATCTTCAGGTCAGCGTTTGTGGGAACATGACAGCATCACACTGGGCGCTAGACTCGCCCTTAAAAACTACCAACACTGGGGAAAGGTTGCACATTTCAGGCTTCTACTGTAACATGGTGTGCCTTTGTCAGAATCCAGGAGCAGCACTGCGTGAGGTCAAAGGTCAACGCCAGCCCCTCCTGAGACACTAAAGGTCGCTGGGGCGTAGCGGCTTCTTCACATTCTACCAACTTTAAGACGTAGTCGGCCTATGATCGCACACGGCCCTGTCCTTTTCCTGAGGATACAGAAGGAATGCGTTATGGAGCGTCTGCAGCGGGTGTGTGTGTGCGGCGGCGGCGGCTCACCTGGCGGCGGCTGAGGCTGCCCGGGCTGGTCGGGGACGGGCTGGGGGACTTTGCCGAGTGAGGGGTGGACAGCTGACTGGCCGGCGTCCCATTCACTGGAGGGAGAGGGGAGAAAAGGAGCAGGCGGGTCAGCAGGGCCACAGAGAAGTATAATACAAATATAGCTCTAGAGCAGCAGCCCACACTTCCGCCCTCAACACGTAACCGTTCACATGAATGAGGCAGAGGAGGAGGGGGACGAGAGGGGGAGGAGAGAGCGCTCAAGTCCACGCGGAGCTTCTGCTTTTCAATTTCGAGCCACGCGCAAATTCCATTGTTCCAAATCTCCCTGAAACCGACCCCGCCACCTGAATCCGGATCTTTGAACAGGTCCCCCGTCCAATAATGAACAGCCCGCTCCAGGATTCGGCCGTGCCCGGGAACGCGCCCGTGACCCCGGCTGCAGCGCGGCGCGCGAGCCCGGCGGCGTCGCCTCATTAGGCAGCGGCGCCGGGTTAATCAATGCTCAGCCCAGAGCCCGCGTGCGGTCGAGCGCGAGCTGGATTCAAAAAAAAAAAAGGGGGGGGGGGGGGGGGGGGGGGGTGACAGCATCGTGAACAGCGGGAGGTCGGTCCTCATTTTAGCTAAATTATGGGTTACTGTCTCTTGGCAACAGGACGTGGCTTTACAGCAAGGCAGAAGATTATTAAACGAACTAATGGAAATAAAGAGGAGGTTCAACCATAAACGACTGGTTCCAGCTGGTGATCAATGGCTTTAGTGTAAATACTAAGACACCAGGAGACGACACGGGTGCAACCTGTGGGAGCAGGGGTCCAAGCCCTTTGTTTATTCCCTACTGGCATCAAACTACTTTCTGAATCGATTAAGACAGAAGCGACAAAAGCGTCATCACTCTGTCACCGAATGACTCGACTGCTCTTATTTCCCAAACGAGCGGAGGGAAACAATGGACGCAAACGGACAAAAGGCTCCGCCGGCGTTCAAGCTCTTGGCATCTTCATTGATGAAATTCAGAACCAGCGTTACGCACACGGCACCGCTCCTCCCAGTTACACAACGACGGGCGCTAACGCTTCACGACCCGTCTCCTCTCCGGGACGACATCATCACAACCACAACACGGCGCCTCGAATCGGCGCCTCGGAATCAACCCGCATTCATCCACGCAGGGATCCAGAATACAAAGTTTACGCATCGGGAGGAGAAGAAGGGGGGAAACGCCGCTTCAGACGCGAGCCGCGAAGCGTCGCGCGAGCCTCCTACCTTCCACTTCCAGCATGATGAAAAACACAGTGATAATCCAAAGCGGGGCGAGAACAGCACCTTCCTATGCGCTCCGTCCGAGTGTGATAGTAAACTGTGGTGAATGGGAGAGACGGAGCGGTCTCTACTACATGGAGAGGCGGGGAGGCTGCTTGCGCAAAGCCTGACGCGCACCGGAGAGAGAGAGAGAGCGGGCGGGCGAGCGAGAGAGGGAATATTAAAATGAATATATATGAAGTATTTAGGCTGTTTTAGCATCTTTTTACGTGTGATCTGTGACTCTAGGTTACATCCCATGCCCCTTTCCGGTTCAGTAAAGACACTGGGACAAATTCAAATTTCTTAATCAAGCAAAAATAAACTAAGAAACAAAAAAGGCGGACATTATATATTTTTAAATTAGATATCAGAAATATCAGTGGTATATGTGTTAGAAATGAGTCAGCCATTAAGGGTCCTTCAGTTCACATGTAAGAGCACTGAAGTCCAACTCCGATGTGTAATTTAATTAGGACAAAAGCACAGATTGCATTATTTAATGTAGCGGTTTCTTTACTTTGCATTGACGTTAAGCCACAGTAGATGAGGAAGAGCAAACTAGTGCAGACCTACACTTCATCATCCAGAGAGGCAGTTGATACAAGCCTACGTCATAAACAGCACTTTGCCTGAAGGAACATTACTGTGCTTTTAGTTCAAATCATGACTTACAGTCAATTTTTTTTTTTTTTTGCAGCATCTATTTTTTTATTCCCCTTGAGAAAATGAGGTGAAGACTTTAAATGATGCAGAGCGACACTGGATTTACTTTGCCCCCCTCCCATCATGCAGAGCCTGCTCATGACAGACACACAGAGGTGAGACCCCAAAGTATCGGAGCGCCGCTCGCTGACACCATCTGCAGCTCTCTGGTAATTTTAGCTGACATGAGGCATCAGAGGAGACAGATGGCGAGAAACTATCTACGAGCGCAAAGTGTTTTCTCGCGTTATTTCAGGTCAGTGTGTTTGGAAACTCAGGCGGAGGTTGTGAGATCATCGCAGGCCGAAGCTCCGGCGACGCCTGTGTCAGCGTGACATGCATGAGCGCGCGCACACACACACACACACACACACACACACACACACACACACACACACACACACACACACACACACACACACACACACACACACACACACACACAAAAACCAGATGCTGCACAATCATCATCAAGTCCGGATGTGATTTGGATCAGAAAATTTAATTAGTTGAAATTATAATGTGATTATTTTGTGTCACGTTTTCAATCACTGTGATAATCTTTGGATATTTCAGAGTTATCTAACCACGATAAAGGCAAAAACTCTGCTTTGTTTTGAGGAGGAAAACTCTCCCAGCGCCGAGAAACCGATAAGATGACTGTTATTAGTGCCTTTCTGAATCGGTTCTGTCTATTTCTCAGGAGGATAATGTTAGATAACAGCTGAGACGAGACGCTCTGTTTGTCTGGTCTGGAAAAGCAATAAAATTGACTGGAAAACTTTCACAGAGCTTTTCATCATATCAAAAGATTGTTTTCAGTTTCACCATTCAAACTAATACAGGTTTGATTCATTTTTATATTCGTATATAGGTGTTTTCTAAACGTTTGCTTTTTACAAACTGATGTAATGACTTTAGTTGTAATTGTCCATTGTGGTGTATTATTAAATAGATTACAACGCGTCCATTGTTTTTTAACAATTATTATTAATGTAAATAATTGTAATTAAATCTCTTTGTTAACGGTGCGGAGCCGTGAACACACCCAGCAGTCGGACACCGCAGCAGAGCAGGTGGTGTGTGACAGCACATGTGTTGTGTTACACTCCTTCTCCCTTCTTACTATGCCAGACATAATTTCACACCTCGCATCTTCTCTGTGCGCGTCCTTGAGTCCAGATCATTAGATGTGATAAAGAATTGTATTAACGCCTGTTTTGGCTCGATGAAAGAAAAAAAAAATGTGTGAGGCTTTCAAAACACCTGAAGTCTGTCAGTGATGGAGTTTATTCTGCACAAAAACACTCTTATTGACTAGTATTTACTTTTCTTGTGTGCTGTGCATACCTGCAATTCCACTAGCACTCAAAGAAAGTTAGCTTCCAGTTTCTAAACTACTCTAAACTAGACACATGCACAGAATTATTTTCAATACCGCGCATTTTCTTGTGTTTTTGTGTGACAAACTGCGCATTGAGCTGTAAACCAAGTCGCTGGACGCCACCAGAGACAGAGTCATGATCAGGTCCAGCTGCTCAAGTGCTTTAACAATAATTCATCAGTAAATCATCTCACTCTCAGACTGGAGGAGAATGAACCACAGTCCTCGCTGAAGGTCGCGGTGTCTTAAAGTTTGGACGACCACATCTCCCCCAGTATCACAATCGCTGGTGACACCGGAGCAAAGGGCTCCTCCATGAGCAGGGAACACTGGGCGAGAATAAAAATATTAAAAAAACACACCCGGCAGCTCTGTTCGTCACTGTCTCCTGTCAATCCAGCTCAACACTTCTGCTACGAGGCGATGGTGTGAGGAGAATTAATACACTGCGGTGCCAAAGCATGTACTTGAGGAACCATTGGGGGCAAAACATCAGGAGGATGTTCCCAAAAGCCGGTCCCAGTCTCATTCAGGGTTCCAAGAGACGTTCCGTTGCACGGGAAGTCGCGGCCATATATGGCCGTAACGGGCTATTGTGTGTAGAGTCTGTAGCTACAGTAAGTTCTCCAACTGTGCTATGTTTCCATAGCAACCAGGAGGAGTCTTTCCCCCCGTTTCTGCCTCGGCGCCTTGTTTTCTCCGTCTCTCTCTCTCTCACACACACTTTGCTGTGCACCTTCAATACAGAGTAGCTTCAGCCAACCAGATCAGATGCATGACTCACTCTCATAACCTTTTCCCCAAAGTTTTCAAGCCTCGAGCCTCCAGAACTTTCTGCTCTCACCACAGCTGTTTCCCTCCTAGTTTCCCCCCGCCGCCTCCCCCTCGCGGCTCCACGCGTCGGCCCGTTTCCACTCTGCAGCACTACTGTACTGTTTACAGGAGCCCGGGCCCGGTCACGGCGGAGCTTCTGTCGGAGGAGTTACTGCGTGTTGCATCACCCGCTGAATCATCCCCAACCCCGTCAAATAAAAAAAATAAAAGGATGAAGAGTCAGGTGTGCCCTTTCATAACATCTCACACAAAGCCCAAGCCCATTCTGTGTAATGAGAGGAAAAAAACACCCCGAGCTCAGAACTAATCACCAAGTCCATCCAGCGTTGAGCCACACACAAAGCTGCGTTTGTCTGAGCACATTTTGCACAATGCAGCCGGCATCATAACAAGCTCACACCATTTTATTAGTGTGTCAGGTGAATAACAGCTTGTGGGAAGCTGCAGGATTGAGTCATCAACCCCCTTCTCTCTTCGCTCCCTCTCATCTTCACTCCCGCTCCCCCGACCCCCCCCCCACACACACACGTTCTCATCCCCTTTTGCATTTTCCCTCTCGTATTCTCATTTGAATATGTAATCTGTATGACAAACAGCTCACGTACGCACACACACAGGCTTTGTTCCCACTGTTTCCATTTGCTGCAATGACCTAGAAAAGACTCAGCAATTACAGGAGGAAGGCTTAGGATGCAAAAAAGCCCCGACTGGGTCCACCAGGGCCGACAGCATGCCGCCAAGGTTAACAAATGGAGGACGAGGCGACAAGGAGAGAGAAACTCATTGTACAGTCTTACCAGATGCCGGGGACTTGCTGCGTAGTGACTGGATGACGGTCCTCGGGGATCCTCGGCTCAAGGAGCCCGACATCTTCCCGTAGGCCACCGACTTCACCGTACGACACTCTGCAAGCACACGAGTCGCACACGCTCCATTAGGGTGCACGTCATCACATATTCGTCCACCAGAAGTTTTCGCTGGGAAAAAAGGGTAAAAAGTTGGAATCATCTATGGAGGTTTGAGCCAAATGCAAGACAGCGCTGCAGCTGGCGAGCGCAAAACGCAGGGAGGAATATTAAACGTGTGACAAACGCACACCTACTTGACGAGGTTGACAAAAGGCAGTGGGACTGATCCAACACGTGACAGTGCTGAGATTCTCATTTCATGGTGTCTTACCAACCATTGTTTTAATATTTTGATTGACTCTGACCTTTAGTCGAGCCAGAAAACACCAAACCGCTAATGTACCAACGCAGCTGTAATTGGTTTTACCGCGTGGTCCCGCGCATGAAATGAGCTCTGACCTCCGCTGGGTTTGCTTTCCAAACGCAATTACTGGGTTTTTTTCTTTTTAAAGGAGTGACAGCCATGACTCACATAGGCCTCACACTTTACACACACACTCGACAAATGAGCCGCGTGATGGCACTCGCACAGCCTCAGCCCCAAAACTTTGCTCCTCTCCTGTTCATTAACCCAGTGCCATTAATGCTCATTATCATTGTAGACCAGCGGGAAGGAAGCACGCTTTGCCCCGTGTGTGTGTGTGTGTGTGTGTGTGTGTGTGTGTGTGTGTAAGCACGGACACGCTTCCATCTGTGTGTGTTCTGTGCCTGTGTGGCAGCTACTGTGGCCCGGTGATTAATGCACAATGCGACGTGTTAACATGATGACAATGTGCCAGCGCTGAGGCAGAGGCGATAATTATAGTGATGCTGAGAGAAGTTGTCTGCGGCTCGGAGTCGGAGTCTCTCCCCTGCGCTGTCTGTTTGTTTCTGCTTCGTGCCTCCTGCCCTTCGCTTCTTGCTCCCTCTGTTCCAGGACATGAGGAGGTGGAAAATTGTGCTTTCAGTCCAGTGGGACACTCACATACAGTTTGCTTTTATTAATGCTTGATTAAGGTTAAGGCAAATTAAGCACAAAGGAATATTTAAGATATAATCTTCCCAGAGTTAAAAGGGGTTCGTCATTGTTCTGATTTGAAGAACTTTGACTCATGCCTCCGGACATATCAGCTTTTACATTAGCGATGTTTAAATGATCGTGTTACTCACCACACTGAAGCATTTCCAAGTAGGTGGCAGTGATTTACAGAATGATGCATACTTTATTATTAATAACTGCATCCAAGCATTAATTAAATTTGATGCTAACCTGCATGTGAAACTGCACTGGATATACAGATACATGAGCGAGGATGCATCTGTCTATAGCTGGTAACTATGACAAACAGCTTAAGGAGACAATCATCAGTAACTAATGCAGGTAGCCTGGAAACGCAGCCTGTAGGAGGTTGTTTTGTTTTGTTTCTTAAGAGAAAAGAAGGTCATCAAAAGGAAACGGGTGAATGAAAGCAGCTAGCTATTCTATTAAACAAATGGAAGAGAAAGAGAGGGGACATGAGGGAGGCAGATATAAAAGAGACTTTGGTCTGAAGGGGGTGTAGGCTGACGACCCATGTGGGTGAAGAGATGCCTGAGACACAAATCAAATGAAAGAGTCTTCAGACAGAAGCCAGGATGTGCTCGTTCACATGGGAGACGGGAACAGAGATGGGGTAGGAGGCCTCAGACAGCGATGCAGAGGTAGGAGGAGACAGGCAGACCAGCACAGACAGGTGAAGCGAGGACAGAACGAAGCCTGAGCTGACCCCAGCGAGGCCGTGGGACAATAGGTTGGACGTGAGCTCCAGCTGGACGGTCCAGACGGACGTCTGCCTACTGAACCAAGGAGCCACGGATTTTATGCCTGCTCATAGCTGGAGAGCAGCTTTAGTTCATTTATTGATTATCGAGCAAATTCCTTCAGAAGGGATGAAGCAACAATACATCTTTAGTGAAAGAGTGCAAACACAGCACTGAGCCTGCAGACAGGAAGTGGAAATATAAGTTATTAATTAGTGTCTAATAGTGTCATATTACAGGGGCTTCTGTACAAATTAACCTAACCCCATAATATTCAGTCAGGAAGCAAAGGAGCATGAAGGGAACCTAGTTCAGTCAGATATGAGACGTCAGAGGAAGTAAAGCCGCCTCACCGCTCTCATCCAGCATCAAGTCGTCTTGGTAGCGGAACTTCTCGGGTCCGCACGCAACGAAAATGTCCTCGTCTCCAAAGAAGTCCTGCAGACAAGACACCTGGGAACAGAAACAAGCCCATGAGTTCAGCAATTTTCTGCCCGCACGCCTTATTTACCCACGTCGGTGTCTGCGGTGCCTCGTACCGACACAGACAGACGCTCACCTCCGGCAGCGGCTGACAGTGATGTGACGTTGAAAGACAACCTGGCTATTAGCTGAGGCGTAGCAGCCACTTCTACACTGCGACTTCGCAGCTAGTTTGTGCATGTGGAGTCAGACGTCTCATTGCTTCCGTTTTTACGTCCAGGCAGCTGTTGCTGTGGAGCAGCACATGCTTATATAAATGTCTACCCTTTCCTGGGCTCAGGTGAACGAACACACACACACACACACACACACACACACACACACACACACACACACACACACACACACACACACACACACACACACACACACACACACACACACACACACACACACACACACACACACACACACACACACACACACAGACTCATGGTGTTCCTCACCGCCCTCCTGGGGCTGTGTGTGTGTGTGTGTGTGTGTGTGTGTGTGTGTTCGTTCACCATTTGTGCCCAACAAGCCCCCGAGCAGCAGGGATGTGCTGCTTTAACTGTCTATCAGGCGACAATAATGAGATCCCGCTGATTAACGGACGTACACAGAAGTCAGATTCCTCGAAAACTAGTGTCTCGCGAACGATAATGAGGAACGTGAAGAGGAAAGTAGGACTAAAATGGAGTGTGTACGTGATGTACTGGGAGATGAGGCAGTGTGTTCAGACAGAGAGGGCACAGAGGACCCAGAGACTCCTGTTCTGTACAGAGCTGAGTAAGTCTGCGTCTGACCCCCAGACAAAAGGGAAAAGCTGTCTTAATGAGTCATTGTCATCTCTGACAGACTCCAGACTGTGAAGCTAATAACAAACCCACAGGCGTTGGTCACTAGAGGCAACACAACAAAAGGACGAGGGCCCAACTCGAATCAGAGCACCCTCATTTATAAGGACAGATGTTACAGTAGATATGTGGGACAGGAAAGGTCAAGGTGTGACTACAACACCAAGACTGGAACTGGATCACTATCCTCAAAGTCGCTTATTAATCTATCTTGCAAAAAGGTCCAAAATAAACTCTCATAAGCATCAGCTCCGACTCTCAGCAGCACCGGGGTTCTTATGACAAAGAAACATGCTGCATGTTTTGTTTTGATTAATTCTGTCTGATCTAAACTCGCCATGATTTACTCAAATAACTTTAATTACACCCCACAGGCCAACCATCGCATTCATATCTCAAGACATCAATATCCAAAATTATATTTCACCACAGACAGAGATTTGCACAGGGACAATAGTTTATTCAGCCACTGTGACAAATCTCCCACTAAAAACCCATTAAGAGCTATTACAGCGCCTGTCTAGCAGCGCCTGGAGTTAGCACATAAACAAAAAGCTAGCGTTATTACATTTTACACCAATTAACATCCGAGAATCCATTAAGATTCCTATTAGCCACCGATCAACACCCTAAAAGAAAGTCACAGCTGATACAACAGCATTATGAACGCAATAGCCACTAAACAGTGAAGAGGCCGTTCTGAGCGTGTGTGTGGCATCAATCCTACTTTACCCCCTGCTGACTGTAAATGAACCAGCGGAGAGACAAAGTTGAACCCAGACACGGATCCTCTGCCGTCTGTGTGTGAATGTCTGGGTGGAGCCGGTTACACATGAAGACACACGTTTCTGCACAGGCCGTGTGTATGTGTGTGTGTGTGTGTGTAGCAGCAATATAATTCTAGCCTGGTAACAGAGTGCATATTGCTTTGTTCCCTCATATCCCCAGATGCCGCCCTGGTGATTATTTCCGCAGCGAGCAGCTTGGTTTCCTAACAAGATGGCTGTGATACAGTTACAGATGCTGATAACAAGGCGCGTCACGGATTCTACTCCTCACTGAAATGTTTTATTTCACTGTGTGTCCTTTATTTGATCACTTTTACCGTTTATTGCTGCTGGTGCATCCAGCACTTAGAGCTACTGCACATTCAGACGAATTAGAGAAGATCTTTGTTCGTCATTTTGTGAAATGAATCATTTTATGCCTTAGTCTCACTGATAATGACTGACCTTCTGCACTGTAGCCATTTCTTTCTTTATTATATTATTTCGGATGATCTAGTGAGTGGACTAACAATTTAAAGTCTCTCCTCTTCATTTACAGTATGCTGTGATTTATTACAGTGGATTAATTCCTCTCACTACTGTGGCTGGAATAGAAAGCTGGGGTGGTTGTGTTTAGAGGGGAGCGGCTCCGTCCATTATTTATCTTTTCACCACAACCCTCTCTCTGCTCTCATTTAATGATTTAAGCTGTTTAAATGAACAATGTATTGTGTCAGCACGTTCAATCGATGCATCTCAGACACAGTTATATTAAAGAAACAATTCGCTTTTCAAAATGACAGTGTTATTATTAAACTTTCTTTCATTTTTTTAACTATTGAATTACATTCATAAAATTAGGTTCCTGATTTGAGGGCATATATTCATAACACGTCATCCTGACAGCTCTGTTCCCATCAAGGAGATTTTCCATTAGACAGAAGCAGAAGCAGAGAGACGTGAGCTTCCTGCACTGAGTGAGTCAGACCACGTCCCCAGGCTTTTTGAAGGCTTGAACTGCTGCCGAAGTTGATGGACTGAGGCTCCCTGAAACTGGACCTCACCACAATAGTCAGCTGGACAGGACCACATGTGGAGCGTAATTAGAGTGACGAGGACAGAAGGCAGTGGAAGTGGAGGGACGGCCTTCATGTAGGGCATCCTCTGAGGGAATGTGGAGCATTACAGCAGCACACAGTCTAGAGTGTGTGAAAAGGGTGTGAAAAAGTATGGTTGCTATGGCGATGCTGCCCTGTAGGCACTGGTGCATGGCTGGTGCGTGCCACTGACTACAAGATGCGAGACTGCGATAGAAAGCCCCGTCATTCATATTTCATCTAGAGCCGTCATTCAAACACATCTAAGAAGCGCTCGACCTGCTTAATATTAAGACCCAAACGGTAAAGCCGGTAAAAAGGAAGCAGTGAAACGATGAAACCCAATCACTAAATTCCCCCGGAGTTAGACTGAGGAGGCAAACAGACAGCAGCAGAGGGGCTCTGTTCCCGACCGCTGCTCAGAGCCGGTGACAAAACAAGCCGCTTTGATGTCTCTGGTGCTCGGCTCTCAGAGAAGCAGCGCGGTTACACAACGAAGCCGCGGCTGCTGAAACGCAAACGGAGACACAAAGGGAGAGACAGAGACTCTAATGAGATCATGAGAAATGAGGAAACGGTCATTTTATTCCCTCCTACACTTGTTAATTAAGGAGTGGGTCATGCTGACCTGCTGTATTAACCAGCGCCCGCCCCTCGTTGACTGACAGACCAACACGTTTAGCAGTGAAACAAGAAATACGCAGACAAACGCGCGTAGAAAAGGATTTAACTCCATTATCACAGTGACCTTTACATCATCTCCCGAACATCTTACACAACAGAACAATTCTGGCTGCGGCATTTATGCGCCGACTGCGCCACCTAGTGTACAATCGCCACACAGCCGCAGCTTCCTTCCTCCTCAAGGTTAAACACAAAGCTCATTTGCAGAAGGGACCTGCTCAACTTGTTATTTCCCCCCCAGAGAAGCCGCTGAGACGTATGTCGTTTGCACAATGGCTCCAAAGGCAGGCGACAAACGGAGTCACACAAACCTAACGGCACCACACGGTGGCAGTGTTTAATAACCATGTAACCAACCACCAACTCAGTCCACACAGCAATCATTCAGTCAATCTGTTATGACCACAAATGTGGGGTTAGAGATTATTCCCAGCCTCAGCATCTATAAGACGGACTAACCTTTTGGATTTGATGTTAGGACAAAAAAGCATGAAGAGCAAGAGCTTGTGGTTTTATTTGAGTGAGCAAACAACAGCAGCAGGACAAGAGATTAAAACATGTTAGATCTAATTCCTACAGAGCAACGCATTAAGTTAATAACATCTAGACGTCTGGTGTATGTTGAGGGATGAGGGTGTATGTGTGGATTTTGAATTGGGGCTCGGAACCAACAGCTATAAACGCGTACCTGCAATGACGCAGCGAACATCTGTCTTGACTAACTGATGTGACCCTCACACCAGCAGCTGCTGTGAATCACTGGCAGGGAACAAACGATCAGTGACAAGACGGCTCGCCGTGCTCATTTAGATCCTCTATTTCTGTCTCCCTGTCAGATTTCAGGTCTGCGCGAGGACTCATGCATCAGCGCCTCACTTTATAAGAGGGAGCTTCTGACAGCAGCTCAAAAGTGAATGTGTGAGGGCAAATGAATGAGTTTCATATTATTTGGAGGAAGCAAATGTAGGATTCATTGATTATCAACATTATTTAATTATGAAACAAGTAAACAAGTAACAAAGCTAGAAAAAAAAAAAAAGAACAGCAGAGACTGGAGACTCAACTGCTAATCTCTTGCGCCACAATAGACTCAGTGGTTACACAAAGGACATGAGGTCGACATAATCCAACCCACAGAAAGACCACATTCTGCAGGGACAAGCTGTCGCCGCTCTCTGCCAGGGCAGCTTAGCGCAGTGGAGCTGTCCGCGGTGCTGAACCCACTGCAGCTGGCCACAAGGAGAATGAAAGACAGACAGGCAGGAGGAGACGGTGACAGACGGACGCAGAGGAACAGGACGAAGGGAGACGGAAGCAGAGACGGGAACGGATCTGTTGCAAATGAGACGCAATTACTGACAAAGCTGGTAATGGTAGTAACGGAGGCGGAGCACATACACATATGCTACACTATGAAGTACTGAAGTGTTGTATGTGTGGAAATGTCCATTTATGAAGGACCACACTCCACTACAGTAACTTCAAAAAGGTGTCAGCCCATTAAAAGAGCAGATTCCTATCAGAAAGATACAGAATCCTGAAATAACTACAAGAAATGTTCTCACTCTCAGAATGAAACAGTCGAACTGTATTTCCTCATTCTCCGGGGGGATTTAAATAATCTCCTTAGACCAAAATAAGACACTGAAATGAGCAGGCAAAGAGCCACGGTGTCTGGAAAGTACAGAAAAAGTACACAAATCGATGGACAGAGGCAATGGGCAACGCAAGGCGAACTCACACCCACTGTCCTGCTGCTTCGATCAACAGCCCTTTTTTATAATCATATTATGGAAAGGACAGGAAATGACGGAGTAATGGGAAAAAGAGGGCAGGTCACAAACAAACAGAGGGAAGGGGAGAAGGTGGCGTGAGGCCAATTAATAGTTGGCACCGGTGTGACTGCGTTCACCTCCATCCACGCTGCCTGGCTGGATGCTGCGTTGCATAAGAGCTTATGTAACCACTCCTGGTTTCCACTGGGGGAAGCGTTAGTGTGTGTGTGTGTGTGTGTGTGTGTGTGTGTGTGTGTGTGTGTGTGTGTGTGTGTGTGTGTGTGTGTGAGCACATTTTCCCCTTCTTTGAAAGAAAACTTTTCACAGCACGGATCCCGTAAGGAAATGATTTAGGTGCTTCAGCCTCAACTTTCCTTCTGTCTCCCAACACTTTGATTTGTCTAGTTATCCCGTCCCATCTTTCTTCCTTCAACCCTAATTACTCACTGGGTCCCTGGAGCCTTTCTTCTCCCCCTTATCAATCTCTTTTCCCTTTCCCATCTGTTTTCAAGGATGACTGTGCATGTGTGAGTACGTGAGCTGAATATAAGTACACGTTATTAGAGCAAACACCAGACAAAGGATATTTGAAATAGAATCAGGAAAAAATGAAGAAGTTTATGTTGTTGACATTTTTTCCAATGCAACAAAGCAAATAGATTAATAGTGCACTGAGTTTGAATATGCATTTGTGCCTTTGTCAGGACCCCCAACCCCACAACCCCCCAGAGTCAGTGGAGCTACGTCACAGTCCTGCCCTAAAAGCAGGATCCTACACAATCGTTTAAATGCAAATTGAGTTAAACAAGACTAGAGAGGAAGTCAGGAAGCGCGTGTGTGCATGTGTGTGTGTGTGTGTGTGTGTGTGTGTGTGTGTGTGTGTGTGTGTGTGTGTGTGTGTGTGTGTGATAGAGTTGTGGCTCTTCAGTCTGCCAGTGGCCCAAATGTCTGCCATCGATCCTAATTTGGCAGCGGATGCTCCGACTACAGACAGCCACAATCTCTCTCTGCTGGTACAGAGATGCACACACAGACACAGACACAAACACACAGACGACAACTAACCGAGACAGACAAAAATAAGACCTAGCACAACACATAAACAACCTGTTTATCCACTGAAAAGCAGAAGTTTAAAGGCGTCTGTTGTGATGGACCACATGTCATTGACTGTAAATACAGGTTGAAGCCTGAGCAAACACTGAATAGGTGCATGGCACACATTCAGTTTCTCAGACACACACTGTGCTGAGTAGCTGTGACTCAGCAGATCAGCAGGTGCAGAAGGACTTTGTTTCCCACAGTCCTCTTCTGCAGAAGAAAAAGTGACACAATCCAGCAAACGGAGACTAAAACACCTAAACGAAGCAGCACATAGAATCCTGCAGACAACGCAGCTGCTGTCGGACGCCCGTTCGTTCTGCTAAGTACAAACCAAACAGGACAGGACGCAAGAAGGGAACCAGGGAGGGAAAATGGGAGAGAGTGGGGCAGACAGAGAGTGTGTGTGTGGGTGTGGGGGGGGGGGGGGGGGGGGGGGGGGGGGGGTGATGCCATATGTTGCAGCTCTAGGATTTGGGCGGTGCACGCTGAGTGTGCTAATTGAATGGGGACTAAATAGCCGTAAAAATAATCAAGCAGAAGAACTACAGGAAATCTTAAATAAGGGGGTGAGGGAAAAGAAGATCTGAGGTAGACAGGAAGTTCAAAGAAAAGAGGAGAGGGAAACAGGAGACAGAGCAGAGGAAGGAGGCTGCAGCGAAGAGAGAACAGGGAGATAAACAGATATTAAAAGCTCTTTGCCAGAAGGAGAAGAAGAGGCCAACAGTGCAGTTTGAGTTGCGAGAGCTGCACTGCAGATACTGAACAAGTGGTTCATCCTCACTAACCTCCTACACAGGAATAATACATAATACATGGTGTTATAATAAAAAACTAAATGAGGCTTATGATAGAGAGGCATCTGCACTTTTGCCCAGACATGAATAAGCTTCTCCACCTCTGCCCCTGGCGGCACTTGACCGCCCTCCACTGTGCTCCACCAGTAAAAGACACAGACAGACAGAGATAAACCATACATGTAGATCAACAGGAAGTTGCAAAGTAGTAAACTGAACTTCAATGGCATTGAACAAAAGAAGATAAAAAAACCATCAGCAGGCCGATGCTGAACAAAGTCACTAATGAAACCTCAGCCCACCTCAGACTAAGTGTCTAAGTGGCCTCACGTCATGCGCTGATTGATTTTCGCCTGCAGTTGATGACCAAGCATCCATGAGCAGAAATCACTGCAAACAACACCATTAAAAAGAATGTGTGCCCTCATCTGTGCCTAAGGGAGCCACGCAAAGCTGGGCTCCACCGTGTGTGTGTGTGTGTGTGTGTGTGTGTGTGTGTGTGTGTGTGTGTGTGTGTGTGTGTGTGTGTGTGTGTGTGTGACAGTGTGTAACAGATAATAGGTGTGCATGTCGGCGGCTTAAGCCACTTACGGCCGCCTATCTTCTCGATCAGGCCAATCCTGGTCCCGGCAGCTGAAATCCTGCTGGTTTTCCAGCTCTCCCTGTCCCAGCTGA
The DNA here is from genome assembly GCF_900634795.4 of Betta splendens. Classification (NCBI taxonomy): domain Eukaryota; kingdom Metazoa; phylum Chordata; class Actinopteri; order Anabantiformes; family Osphronemidae; genus Betta; species Betta splendens. The sequence goes on along the minus strand of NC_040894.2, from coordinate 5,012,684 downwards.
TACCGATCACCTGGATCAGGTGTGTTGAGTCGATCAGCAGCTAAGGGACCGAGGCAATCAGCAGCGAGAGTTGGAAAACCAGCAGGACGGAGGCTGTGGGGGACCAGGGTTGGGCCCCCCCCATGCCACGCCCTCCCCCATGAGGTCACAGAACGTCACCCGGCTGAGACGAACAGGAGACTGTGCAACCCCACGGGAGAACGCGGCTAAAAATACCACCTAGCAGATACATTCTGCTTTAGTGAGACCCGAGACAACGGAGAAGTCAATACAGCAGTGGAGGTGAAACTTGATACGAGAAACGAGAAAATGCTGCTGCACCTAAAGAACAGGAAGTAAAGACGTGTCTGAATAGTTCTGCCACGTTATCAAGCACCAGATGAGTTGGTTTAGTTCTGAGATCTATTTATTTTGTTTTATTGTTTGGAGTTTTTGATGAATAGCCTTCAGAAGTAGATGTATATTACGCACATGAATTAAAAAGCCATGTGGAAACTGCCAGTAGCTAAAACAGACTCAGTAACTCTTAGTTGAACTCTGAGCTCAGCTTCAGATGCCAAAAACATAATCCATTATTCATCTCAGCACAAACTACAGTAGCTGCAGTTGTTTTACTTCAATTGCGCACACTGAAATAATCCTCTGAAATGCTCCATGCAAGCAGCTACGACCACGGTGGATGATTACAGAGGAAGAGGGCGCTGCCCCACTGTCTGTGGCCTCATTACACGGGTTAATGAAGGTGACGAGCCGGAGCTCTGCTTCTCAGATGCTCTCATCAGGCTCTGCTGGGACTCAGCGCCGGGCCCAGAAACCTACTTCTGCCGTGGGCTCGATGACGGACACGGCTCAGCTGACAGCGCGCGCGCACACACACACACACACACACACACACACACACACACACACACACATGCATGAATGCACTTACATATACACACACATATATACACACACACACGCATGAATGCACTTACATACACACACACACACACACACACCCACACACGCATGAATGCACTTACATATACACACACATATATACACACACACACACACACACACACACACACACACACACACACATGAATGCACTTACATATACACACACATATATACACACACACACACACAGACACACGAATGCACCCACCCACACACACACACACACACACACACACACACACACACACACACACACACACACACACACACACACACACACACACACACACACACACACACACACACACACACTTAACCCTTAGGCCTGTGCTCATGTCTCCACAGCTACAGTAGCAGAGCCCTGCTCCCGTCTCCTCTTAATTCTGTTTCTCCATCATTAAGTCCCCTGTTGTTTTCAGGCTCCCTCTGTTCTCTTAATAACATAATGACAAACTCTCCCATGTGCATTAACCCACGCGCTCGCTCGCTCACTCGCTCACAACCACCCATAGAAATGAAAAGGAGTTGCATTTGTGCACTCAGCCCAGCCTATTTATCGGCTAGCGCGTTACCATGCCTACGGGTCCAATCAATAGCGGCTCTAAAAATAGCATGGCCATAATAGTCTTAGAACGGGGCAGGAGCAGCGTTTATTGTGAAATCTCCCAGAAAACCGTAACCAGTGGCGACCGCAGGCCTGGAAACCGTCGTGTTCACCACGCAACAGGTGGTTGAAGAGAAAAACCTGCTCCTGAGGTTTTAGTGGCTGCAGATCTGGGAATCTGGGGTGACCTCCTGCCGGGACGGCGGCGGATCATTAAACAGGGTGCGACGCTGTAGCGCCAACGCATGGAGAGGACTCTTTAGGCCTGGGATGAATCGCAACAGGAAGAGGCAAAATGGCAATTAGGCGTTAAACAGTCCCACGGGGCGAAGAGCGCGTGCATGAGACTGAGAATCAAATTGGCCATTTAGGAAATTACTGCTGTTCCACACAAAATGGCAGGATGTCGTCGACGTGGAACCGAGGCCCTTTCAAAATAAAAGCGGCTCTGGTGCCACTGGGGGAAACGCAGCCCCGCAACACGTTCGATAACTCAGAGCTACAGCATGACCTGCTCACAGACGGGGGGGTTCTATGCGCCGTGGGTTCTTTTTATAGCGTCTCCCTCCACAGCGGAGCGTGAGCTGCCTGCGAGGGGGGGGGGGGGGGCAGAGGCTGGTTTATTTCTGTGGCTCTGGCTCTCGTCTCCAGCGCGTGGGTGAGAGCCCAGACTCCATTCATCCTCACCTCCCCGCGACCTCCCTTCCTCTCCGGCTGCTCGTCATTCATAAAAGGCCCCGCGAAAGAGAAACCAGAGCGGGGGCCGTTAAATATTTAGCCCTTCTGATCATTTCTGCAGCCTGTTGATCTTTTTTTTTTTTTTTTTACACCGACATTAAAAGCACACTCCAACATCTCAATAAGCAAGTTCACAGGGAGGATTCGTTTGTTTGGAGCAGCTCGGCGCTTTCTCACCAGTTTCCCCTCCAGCGTGTAGATCTTCTTCACCACTCCGGAGTCCAGCTTGATGGCGTCGGTGATGTCGGTCAGGACCTGCTCGTAGGAATGGGCCGTCTTCTTGTTCAGCAGGATCCTCACGGCTTTGCGGGGCTTCACGCCGCTCCGAACCACCGTCACCAGCTTGGGCCGGATGAAGTCCTTGACCTCGCGGCTCTCCGGTGCCACGGCCTTGGAGCCCAGGGACGGAGGCCCGCGGGAGGAGGCCGCCGAGGCCTTGATGTTCACCGACCAGTTGGGGTTGATGTTCTTGGTGTAATCCAGCTTTTTGTACGCCTCGATGGAGCTGCACACGTAGCTCTCGCCTGTTGGGGTGAGGGAGGAGGTTACTGACAGGACAAGACAGGTGGAACTGATCAAAGAGGAAAATATGTGATGTTGCTCTGGGAAACCAGGGGCGGTTTGCTTTCTTTTCATCTCAACAACAGCTCTGCCTGTGACTCTTCTTAACATCATATTGGCATGTACAGTATTAAAAACAGTCCAGATCAAGGGAGAGATAATCCCAGTAAATCATGTCTGCATCACCATATGGCCATCAATGGGGTGACGTAATCATCAGGAAGATCATTTACAGTGGACGTAATTGGATTATTTATCAGCGCAGACTGGAAAATATCCTTTTTCCACTGTGCTAAATGTTTTATTCTATCAACAGGAAGACGAGCAGGGAAAGATCACGTAACATGGCAGCTAACATGTCAGTCAGGAGGCCCACAGGTGTGTGGTGAGAGTCCAGGTGGACGACTAAGCCGTCACGTGTCAGCGCGACCCTTGACCTGCAAATAGACTCACCTTCGACCAGCTGGTCCACGCTGCTGATCTTCTTGGAGCCGTCCAGGGCGTAGATGGTGCGGACGCCCTGCGGCAGGTTCACGTTGTCGGACAGGGAGCGGGTCAGGTCGGCCAGCAGGGCGTCAAAGGTCCGGAACCTGTCCGTGGAGATGGCGTACACGATCCCGTTGAAGTAGCGGTCTCCGTTGCGGTAGAACCGCACCTTCTTGGCTCTCTTCTCCGCGCTCAGAGCCTTCAGGGTGCGGGTCCGGTACAGGCTGCAGTGGGCGCTGTGCGTGGGACTCGGCACGCCGTTCATCCTGGCGTTGGAGCGGCCGTGTCGCTGACCTTTGTCCCGCTCGTCGAAATGCTCCATCTCCATCGCGTTGCAGAGGCTCACGAGTACGGCCGTGCTGTCTGTTGGCAGAGGAACCCGCAGCGGGGAAAGTTTGCACTTTGCGGGGAAAGTAAACAAAAGCAAAGAGGTGCGAAAATGGCGCAAAGGAGCGGAGGAGAGCGTTAAAAGGTGGCCAGCCGGTGCCCGCCGCCGGTGCGCGCTCTGGAAATAACTCCCTAATGACAGATTAAGTGCTCTTAAGCCGAGCGGCGGACGCCGAGCCCGAGGACGAGCCGAGCCGAGCCGTCTGACGGAGACGGCGAGCGTCACGAGTCGCCACCAGCCTCCTCATTCGCTGCTCCGCGCGCCGCGAGGCGGAGCAGCAGCCCGCACGAGCAGCCCCACGGAGCCGCGACCTCGCGCCGATTACCACGGTCCACGCTGCGCCGAGTGGGGGTCTTAGTCTAGGAACGGGTCCTACTTTGGGCGTTAAGCGAGCGAGCGCGGCGAGGCTTCAAACTAAAGTGCCAGCGTCAAATGACAATGAATGGAAGCACAGTGACACGCTTACCCACGCGAGAGATTAGCGCTTCTGTGACGGTCACCTCCAGTCTGGCTGATGTTTGATTTCCCAGTGGACGTGCGGAAACGAGTTCACTGAGCCACTGGATGATGTGTGTGTGCGCGCGTTCGCGCGTGTGTGGTTCGGCCCCGACCGCAGTGAGCCCCTTTGCGCGTCGCTGCCGCTCCAGCGTCTCTGCGTGTTTGTGCGTGTGCGCAGCGAGCGAGAAGCAAAGCTGCCGGACTGGACGCGAACTGGGCATCCGCTGCGTCCCCTCCCGCTCTCTCTCTCACCCACCTCCACGTCACTCGGTCGTGATTTCCCTTCAGCGCCCCCACCCCTCATTAGGATGCGAGCCCACGCTTCCCACTCGTGCCGGGGATGCTGCTGGTGCTGCGCCCTCCCACTCCCCCCCAAAACCGCTCCAATCAACACGCGTCAGCTGTGGGGTCGCTCCCGTTTATGAGCTTCTGATTTTAGACCAAGTTTATGTTTCATTAGGAGGAAAACATAAAAGTAGTTCAGACCAGACCCTCATTTCACCTTTATGGTCGTGAATGTAAATTAATTTTGATCCAACATTTGTGCTGTGCATAATTGGAGTGTAGGTGTCTCAACAGCAGATTGGAACCGTGAGGCTCAGAGCAGCATTACATTGAGCCCAGCACGTGAGGTGTTATGCAACACATTTACTCAGCTGTATGGGCTGAAACTCACACTATAGGCTTCAGACTGTGGTTGAGCTGCGTAACACACACACACACACACACACACACACACACACACACACACACACTTTGGGACACACCCATGAAACCTGGGTCCAGATCAATGGAGGACATGGTCAAGGGCCTAAAATGCTGAGTGGCAGAACACAGGCTTGTAAAATTGCATTAACTAATCAAACGGACGCTGCTTTACTTGTGGCCACGGCGGCGCGTGAACAGAAGGGATCTCCGTGACAGTCGAGTCGATGCAGATTTAGTTTTCGTAGACGCTTGTTCAGAGAGGGAGAGGAGCTGAATGAATCAGCAGCAGCGTGATTCACCGTGTTTTGACAGATGCTGTAGTGGTTTGTCACCGGTCCACCTGTCAGGAGACATCTGGGGGCTTCTCTGGCTGCGTGAGTCACGGGGCCCAGAACGTAAGGAACGCGAACGAGGTAATTAACTGAAGACGAGCAGGCGGTGCTGCAACGCATTCACCAGCGGCTCTGACGTTTGAGGCCTGGTCTTTGACTTCAGATTTAAAGGGCAGCTCCCTTGTCACCATAACCACGTCTTTCTCCCTAAACTGAAATCTGGGTCAGAATTCATGAGCTGATTAACATTTCATCCTGGTTCATTAGAAAGTTTTGAGTTGAAATCCATCCTCCACACGCAAACACACATGAAAACAGCTTCGGGCGGTTTTCACTACGCTCGCGCAGGCAGATTCCGCCCGCCCACGTTTCTAAAGGCGGTCAGTGGGTGGGAGGGGGGGGCGGACGGCCGCCCTGGACATGAACTACATCAGCAGAGAAAGTGGTGGATGTGGCGTTGCTTACGTAAAGCCTGTCGTAGGAGGTGTTCAGTAAAAAAAACGAGAAATGTCAGACTCAGCAGGCTCCTCTTGGATCAGGACACAAGCTCCACATACAAAGTGTGAACAAAGTCTTCCTTCTTACATGTTTTATTATTAAAAGTATTTAATCTGCCTTTAGGAAGTCTAAGGACATGTCAGTACATTTTGAATATAAAATGACTTCAGCCGTCCCACATGAGAACACTACATAGACTATATATGACTATGCAGAAGGTTTCATTAGCAGGTTTGGGTTAGGGTGTGTGCTTCAGGTAGTGCTCTAACGTAAGTGACCTGCTTCTTTGAGCCTTCTTCTCTTCTCGCTTCTCACCACCTCTTCCTTTCACATTCACTCCTCCTCCGTCATCTTCTCGCTCCTTTCCCTTGAAAAGCTCAGCCTCCACCCTCCTGCTGGCCGCCTTCCCTCTACGGACCAAGACACGGAGGGAAAGAGTCCAACACACTGTGTGAATGAACGCGCTAGCACAGAACCAATGGAAAATCAGTCAGAAAGCTAAAATGACGCTGTACTTCTCAACAATATCAGCTAAAGACGTCAGATTATTTCTCGGGCCTTAAAGCAGGTCTGCACCTGTGGGTGCTGTGCCTCACTGGGCTCCTCTGCTCGCTCTCTGTCGCCCCCTGTGGCCGAGTGGAGAACTGCCGTCTTTGGGCTTCACTGGAGGACAGCTGCGACGGAGAACAACAACAACAGTAACTGCGCCTTAGATGCACGTTCGTCTATTTACAAAAGAATGATCAGAAATTCTGCCCATTCGTTTCTGAAACGTTGAGAGAGACGTGCCGGCGCGACTCTGATTTCTCATGCAGCCCTGCAGAAAGTGATGCTGCAGCATGAGGCAAGAAGTCCTTGGCTCACTTTCTGCTTAAACAGACACTGACCTGTTATATAACAGCGAACAGTAGGGTAGGAAAGTGAAATCATCATTAGCCTGAAAGAGAAGATTAAGAGAGCGCGCTCGTCCAGCTTTTAACCACGACAGCCATTTAATATCCAATAACTCAGTCTAGATGTTCTGTGAGCGCTACTGGCTTCAGCTGCAGCTGCTGACATGGAGGAAAAGCAGTGCTTACCATGGCGATTTCTGACAGGAACGCCCGCCTCTCATCATTGGTTTTATGAAATGCCTGAGTTCAAGGAAACAGCAAAACCGTCACTAATCCGCCAGCGTTGTGTGAGTGTTTCAGACGTATTTAATGTTAATGAGCTACAGATTTCAACAGATTACAGGCTGCACATGAATCCTCTGTTCTGCTAATATCTTGCTGTTTGTTGAGCAGAACAATAAACAAAGAGGCCGGTGACAGGACAAAGGTCAGGGTTCAATTTTGAAACGGTGTTAAAAATTGAAGAATGCAAATCCGAAAATTTCATCTAAATCTTTTCCAATCCCCCCCTAATCACGGCCATTTGCAACTGAAATATTTATTAGCTGAAAAATGCAAAGCTGATTGTCTAAGACGTTGGTGACTCTCACAGCGCACCTTTCGCTCCTGCTCCACCCGGCGGTGACAGTCCAGCAGCTGACCCTGCAGGTCGCGCTTCTCCTCAGCCAGGAGCTTCACTCGCTGCCTCAGCGTCTCCTGCACCAGAGGTTCCCTCAATTAGCAAAACTCGTTAACACGAGGCCACATATTAAAGCGTCCGACTGTTCAGCACTACTCAGGTCTAATAAACATCCAGTTAAATGTACGATTTGTAACTGATACAGATCTTAGTTCTATCTTAAACCCCACACATCGATGGGGCATTGTGTTGTTTTTACATTACGCTCCCATGGTTTGTTATCCTGTGGGTATTCTGCTTGCGTGAACAGCTGGCCTCGCTCCACATCTGCTTCTCTGCCGACCGTCTGCACGCGGCAAATGAGACAAACGCAACGAAGCGCAGCACTCACCAGCGCCATGTCGTCGTAGGCTCGGATGGAGGCCAGTCGATCTGTGCAAAGCAGGAGAGCGTGAGACACTGTCACTGAGTGGGGGTGAATCACTGAGGAGGACGCCGGCCCGTGGACTCACCCGCCGGGTCGCCTCGCAGCTCCTCCAGCCTGTCCTGAATGAGCGACACGTGTCTTTGCAACTGGCCGTTCAGCTCCGTCTGAGTCTCGAACCTCGTCTTCCACTCGTTTCCTGGTACGTTAGAATTGTCTCACTACAGTTGCACAGAGGCTTTGTGTTGTGTTACGTGCACTCGACTCATGAGCAGCTCTAATAAATCCTTCAGGCCTTTTGCTAGTGTTACTCTGGGATCTTGTTATGCACTTGGCGTCATCTGGTGAAAGTTTTGCCTGAAAGGTCACAAATAACTATTGTGACCTTTTACAGCTTTATGCAAATCAATCGTTCCCAGACTGAATGTCTTTCTGGCACGGCCTCAACAACAACCACTGGTGCTTCTGCAAATGGCCCCGTGTGTTCACAGAGCCTACTTTTCTTTACCAACCCACACAGAGCATGTTTGCATAATCAGCACGAACAACAGCAATGTAATAGAGTGACTCAATATATGTCTTATTTCATATCTTAGATGCAGATGTGAGCATGCATGAAGACGAACCCTCCCCGTCGACGCTGTGCAGTCTGTCCTGCAGGTCGCACATGGTACTGCGCAGGTCCGACACTGACTCTTCCAGCATTTCTCTACGGTTAAAGCCACAAACTGAGTGTAATGAGCCCATTCACTTTAAACGTAGGAAGTTTACTTCTTCTTACTTAGTCTGCCTCTCCTGCTGAAGTGCTGCCTGCAGGCCTGCCACGTCGTATTTGCTGTAGTCGCCGTCTCCACTCATGTTTCTGTAAAAACAGCGTCGACGCAAAAAAAAAAAAAAAGTTTTCGGTTTCCATGGAGACCGCTCCTTCCGGCATGTTCACGTAGCGTCGGGAAAAGAAAAACCCGGACCGTAAGTTTTTAGGCTTAAAAGTATTCAAATCGTTTGTCATCACAGATATTACTTGATAAAGCTCCTTTTAATTCAACGTACAAACAATATGAACAAGCAGAAGTCAGCGTTTTATTAAATTAATTTCTAATATTTAGTGTAGGAATATAAAACATACGTTTTTTTTATTAATTATATAACAATGTGTTATATTGTGCCAACAGACCTCACAGAGGAGGTCAGATCAGGCTGCAGCCTGCAAAAAAGTGACAGTTCATATTGTAAAGTGCCATCGTATATTAAACAGAAAAATATTCATTTATATATGACATTATATTTACATTACCAAGCCCACATTACATCAGAAAGTCTTTGTTTTCACATCATTGTTAGCTTATTTGTTGTATATCCATCACTTTTATAGAAGTTTATAATTTTTATGGTTTAGAAATAAACGCCTGGTCCAGAAAAGCACTGAGGACGTGACCTTTGAAGCTATTTTTTCATGTGCTCCTCCTTCGTGTCAGCATCTTTTGGCCCCTCCTTCGGGCCCTCGATGCTGTTTTTGGATGTTTTCTTCTCTACAGCGTTCATGATCGCTATCGTTCCCAAATTGTCAATGTTGTACGCGGCCACGCCGACGTTCGCCGCTGACCGGAGGCCGGTGTCTGTGGCTTGAGCTGCTTCGTCGCCGTACCTTCACCATGAATAATATGGTGGCGTTAGTACAGCAAGAGATTATATGTGTAGAATTGAACAAATGTGGGTTATGTCGATAACATGAATATGCTGAAACATTTTCTTATTAAACATTTTATTAGTAGCAAACTAGGGGAGCGGGTACAGGTGATGTGCAACAGCAAGAGTTGTAAAAACCGCAACCAAGGCAAGCAGAGTTTCAGCTGCAGGTACCATGAACAGACCCAGAAAGACAAAGACCATGATTAAATTACACCAAGTCAAAAAAATCTGAAAAAGCTCCAGACATTGTAGAGAAAGAAATCAATCAACACCCAGTTCAGCAACAATCAAGTAGATTTCTAATATTTCTTAGTTCGTTATTTTCTGACATGACCTGCGTTAGTAAACTCGGGTTGAACAGGGTCAGTGAGTCCACAAGTCTTTTCTTTTATTCCCTGTGCAGTCTTATGTTGCTTCTTTATGGAAGCATAAATCTGGAAGAAAACAGGTAAAAAGATCAGTGTCCCAACACACGAGAAGAAGGAAGTAGAGCAGCCGAGTATGAGACTGTCCTTTGATGCAGAAACAAGTGAGCAGCTGGCTTCAGAGACAGTTGGTGGACAATCAGAGCAGTTCTGGCGATAACGAAGTGGAAATGTTGGAACTTACTTGTGCTTCACTGTTGTGACCGTCTCTGTTGCCATACTTTTGCAGACCAGCTTTGCTCCGGTCTCCAGACTGGACCAAATCGCAGACAAACCTGGTTTGGATGTAAATTGCGTACACGTGGATGTGTGAGATCATAACTTTACAGATACGCCTTTGTTTTGTTACCTACCTTTTGCACTGCTGACGGCCACAAACTTGGCCCCATCCAAGTTAGAGGGGCGGCCATCTTGGTTTTTCTTCATCGACTCCGGGACCATCTTAGCCCCGTGTTTCTTCACATGGGGCGCCATCTTCTCTGCCACTTGTCCTATCACCGTGCTCAGGCCATTTACTGTGAAAACAATCCAACATTAGAACGCCACATCCTGCGTGGGGCGCCGGAGCGGCCTTTCCCCGAGCGCTCAGGTGCTCACCCAGGAAGCGGCTGACGCGCACGGCGCCACCGGTCACCTGCTGCGTGGTCTCCAGACCTTGGGTGACGCGGGGGCTGACCACGGTGGGAGTCTCCTCGGGGGTGACGCGGTCCCGGATCTTGCCTCCTCCTTTCTGGATGGCCCTACCAGTGGCCTCTGCTCCTTTTGCAAATGACTGACTCAAGCGCATGGATCCTACAAACACAAACGTTGTGCTTAATGAATACAATTTAGGAATATTTCCACTGTAGGAGAAGGATGTGCAGCAGACTGGTGCGACAGCAAACACCGCCCTCTAGTGGTGGAGTTTAGAACTGGTTAATTTGTGCTGTGTTTACTGGGAACGACCATGTGCTCTGTCATATTGTGTTTTTTCCTCATTCAAGGATTCACACAAACCTGACAGGATGCCTCGTCCCATCTTCTCACTCCACCCAGGAAGCGGTGCTTTTTCCGTCTCTCCGTTTGGCAGCATCTCGTCAGGTTTTCTCTTCGAGGGTCCGAGGGGAACCTTCGTACTCAGGTTGGGAACTTCTGCCCCGGCTCCGTCTGAACCCTGTAAGAACACTCACATTATTCAAGGGAGAACACACAGCAGCATGCTTTTAAAACGGGTCCTCGCCCAAACAGGTAATGTAACATGCTCATATGGACCACGGCTTCGATGGCAAAGCATGACAAACATGTCAACTATTCAGTTCCTCCTGAAGAGTTGAGAGTTAAGTTACACAGTAGAAACAGACTGGTCACATTAAAAAAATGTGATTCAAAGCACAACACAAGCTAGATTTTCTCCAGACTAACCTGGACCCTGAGGTCGACGAGCTGCGACAGGACGTCCTGGAACATCTCTCGGTCGGCGGCAGGAAGTTCAGAGGACAAAACCAAACCCACGAAGGACCCGGGCGTCTCCGCCAGGGCGTCGGGGAGCATGAAGACCCCAGAGTCAGCCAGCAGCACCGGGGTGTCTGCTGCGAGCGGGAACACCCGGCCGCAAACCTTCAAAACACCAGAATAGTCATCAGATGTTATGCACCATCATTAACAGGACGGGTTCATCGTGGAATCATTCAACCTGTTTCCTTTTCACATTCCAGATGTGCTCCTTCCTCCATCTCACCCTGTACGAGGCCCATCTGGACCTGTGCAAACGCTCCACTCACCCAGGCCTGTTGCTGCTCTGTGCTGCTGGCATGCCGTCAGGGGAGCGGGACCCCCGACGGGCTGCAGGACACGCGGCAGAAGTGCCGAGTCATCGCTTGACGGGACCATTGTCGCGGTGGGAAACAAAACGCATGCAGAGCGCAGCTCAGGCCCCGACATAAAGCGCTCTTTGTAGGTGGAGCAGAATGCGGTCGTGTGCAGGTTTTACACACAAATCATCACGCGGATACATTTCCCCTAGATTCTTTATGCACGTGTCACACACAGCAAAAATATTTATTAATTATCAGTCTGTGTTGTAACAAATTCAGTTCAGACCATGAAATAATATCATCAGATCATAATTTTATTTTGGTGTAAAGTTACTTAGAAAGTCAAATATCCAATGAAATACTTCATTATCCGCACACAAACATGCTTTTCCTTCATCACTTACATTGAGAAGCGCTGAGGGACTCTGGGCGCTGGAGTCCTTGTTCTGCCGCCTACATGTGACGATGCGAAGGAAGCCCGGACACAGCGCGGAGCGGACCTCTCCGTCCGGCGCCACGAGGAACACCTGCACTCCAGAGGGGATGAAGAGCAGCTCGTCCTCCTCGCGCCGCGCTGCCGCTCCCGACCTCAGGCTGCGCCGCCCGTCCGCCGGCTGCGGCGTGTAGGCCGGGGGCTGGTCCCACGGCGAAGCCATCGGGCCGAGCGCCGGCCGGTGCGGCGCCGCGGGTCGGAGCGGCCTGACGGGGGCCGTGGTCCGGGCGGTGGCGGGGGTGGAGGGGTGCAGAGGGCGGACAGAGCCGGGAGGAGGCTGAGCGCTGAGCTTCAGCTCTGGGTAAAGGTCGTGCGGAAGCTCAGACAACAGGCGACCCCTCCGCTCCCCGGCTGTCGCCCCCCACGTCTGCAGGTCAGAGAGGTGGGAGTTGACGGTCGCTAGCGTCTGCCTCATCCTCTGCTGCAGCCGCCTGGCCTTGTCCCACCCCACGGCCCCACCCGCTCGCTCCTGCCCCCATGTGGGGACCTGCAGCCCCTGGAGGAGGTGCTGCTGGCCGTTGGTGTAGCATTTCAGGGCCTCCGCGGTCCTGCCGGCCTCCTCGGCGGTCAGGCCGCGGCTCAGGGCGTGGAAGGCGAGCTCGTACTGGTCTTTGATGAGCAGCAGCTCAGCGGGCTCGTCCATAGCGGAGAGGAGGCTAGAAGAGAATGGGGGAGTGAATGGAGACGTGCCTCCAAAAGCAAGTAGTCCCCAAAAATATGAGAATTAAGAATATGAAATGCTTTCCCACTGGTCCAAGTAGGTTTTATGTGAAACAGATGGGGGTGAGGCCTTTAATACAGTTTCAAATACAGTTTTCATATTTGGAGACAGAGTTCAGAGTTTGTACAATTATACTGTGTTAATCTGACTGGTGTTTTGTAATTAAGACTAGAGTAAATAATAGGAACAAACATCTGTCCTCACATTTAAATGTCACAAAGAAATGCTGCTAAAATAAAATAAAAAGGAACTCTACTTATAGCAAAGTGGACGAGTTACTGTAATGTGAGAAATGTCTGTGGTTTGGAGCAAGTTTTACCTGAACAACAAGACGAGTGCTGCGTTGTTAAAAGACATCACGTGAACAGAACTACCAGAGTGGATTTATTTACATTTTCACCACATTATCAACTAGTTTGCACCAATTTCAGAATCACGTCTGACCACAGGGTCCGACGAGAAGCAGCGTTAAAACACAGCTTACCTTCAACAGCCAAACGTCAATGTCCGGGTTCGACTACGCGTCTAATTATTAATACGCTGTTTCAAACATCTCTATGTTCCTACAGCTCTGCTTTCATTTCACAGACTAAGTCTAAATGGAACTGGTCTCATAGGCGGTCACGCACTCGCTGGGCTGAGGTGACTCAGAGGAAAGGCAGAGCCGGAGGCGGAGTCACCCACGACACGCCGTAGTACCTGTTGGGGAAAACAAAGCATCCACTCAGAGGCGTGAAGCAGCGAAGAGCAGCGGTGAAGAGCAGCCGAGGCTCACTCCGGGCTCTTGAACCTCTCCCTGACGGCCTGCTCGGGGCGACGCTCCGCGGCCACGTGCAGCCGGTGGAGCTCCGCCACGCAGGGCGCGATGTCGCCCACGGTGTACCCGGTCAGGACGCGCAGGGAATCGGGCTGAAACGTAAAAAAAAATGAGATTCACAGGTCGTGTTTGGAAAAAGACCCGCTCATAGTGGAGGCAAAGTTACCCATAGAGACTTGTCCACAGTGTACGAGGCCAGACAGAAGGCGGCCGCCGCCACTTTGGACGGAGGATACTGCAGGAAGGGCTCCATCTCCAACAGGCTCAGCTCCGCTACGTACTGGAGGCGGGAGACGTTTGAATATATGAGCATGACATCCTTCTAAGACGCGCCCGTGCCCGTGTGTGACCTCCCTCACCAGCGCCAGGCTCCGCGTGCGCGCGCACACCGCGTGGACGCACGCGAACAGGCGCAGGAACTGGCTGGCGGTGGGCGCCGCCACGTCGAAGCGCAGCACGCGCAGGACGAAGTGCTCCATCCGCACCAGCTGCCTGCTGGTGTACGCGTTGTCCGTGACGTCCGCGAACTCGCCCAGCTCCGGCGGCGACGTCTCCTCGTACTTCCTGCAACGAGAGGGTCGCGGGTCACCGTCGCCGTCGCCGTGCGTCGCTGGGGAACGCGCGTCGCGTAACTCACGCCGCGATCAGCAGCGCCGCCGTGCCGACCAGCTGCAGCTTGGCCCGCGTCACGCGCGCGGCGCGCGACAGGAAGCGGTCCACGTAGTTGACGGCGAGGTGCAGCGTCTCGGAGCAAAGCTTGTATTCCTGGGTGACTTCCGCCAGCCAGTCCACCAGGACGAGCCGCATGCCGCCCGTGACCTCCGGGTGCTTCCTCAGGTAGTCTGGCCTCGGTCGGAGCTCCATCTGGAAGTAGAAGCAGAGGCAACGCGGTACAAAACAATGGGCCATTTGCACGAGGTTAATTGGTCATTTCGCACCTCACGCTCCCTCAGGTGTCGGTGTATGTCCTCTGTGTACTCAGACGGACGCAGCATGGGTTCATCGGGTTCAAACTGGACGAGAGCATCTCTGCAGGAACCTGCAAACGGGTCCGAGAGCAGCTCAGCAGCCGGTAGGTGATGGGACTATACAAGGTGCTGGAGACGCAAACTGGCCTGGGCGCGAATGCAGCGGGGGGCCCAGATGCTCCGTGTTGTCTGGGTAACAGCCGCCGGAAACCTCTTCATGGCCAGAAGCCGCAAGAACGACTTCACGGGCCTCTTCCACGCACACGTCGTAACTGGAACTGGACCAGCAGCCGAGATGGTTGAACTGGGAGCAGTCTGAGGCCGCGCTGCGTCTGGACAGCTGGCTCCCCTGTGGACAAAAAGCAGGAACGTGACGGGAGTCCACAGGTCGGTCCGCGCGTGTCCCTCCGCGCGTGTCCGTCCTCGCGTGTCCGTCCGCGCGGGTCCGTCCTACCTGATTGGAGGAACGGCCGCGCGGCTCGTTCTCTGACAGGACGCCGAGCACGCTCCGCTGCCTGGACCCCTGGACCTGGAACGGCTTGGTCGTGCTGGAAGGTGGGACATTTTCTTTACTGGTGCGGCTGCCGTACTGGACACTCGTGTTGAAGTTCATCTAAAAACAAAGAAAGGAAGAAAAAATGTCCAAAAGATTAAGATAACTTGTGGCTACAAATCTGCTTCCCCTTTTAGCCAATGCAAGGAGAAAAACAACGTTACCATGGTTACCACGGCTTAATCAACATGCAGAAACACATAATAGAGAGATAAAAGGTGAAACAGGGGCCACAGACACACTTGTACCACAGCGCACAGCCCTTTACCGTGAAGCCCCCTACTACAGCGGAACTCACCGTGAGGATCAGCGGACGCGGTCGTGAAATCGCCGCTAACGTTTCCCGTTTGGAGGTAAACAGCGACCCCTGGCGGCGTCAGGCAAACCGAACCTGCTTCCGGTGTCATCAGCTGTCAGCCGTTAGTGCGTTTTCCCCTTCACTGGAAACGAACAGCTGATGTTGACGTCACGCGTCAACATTTACGTTGAAGCGTGATTTTATGCACATTTATGTCTGATTTTACTCACTTTATGTTGTTGGCCTTCAACATTGCTGAGTTATAAACGTCATGGCCTGTGGCGGCAGGCTGCATTTACTCTCCCGTTCCTTGTTGTCGCTTTAATCCACGGACCCACTGATCTACAAAGAGCTCGTGTCACCGTGTCATAAAGCGATTGATTGACTGATGGTATGTTGCTGGACCAGAAGAGCGGAGTCAAACTTGGAGAGCTGCCAACGAGACGGGCTTTAGTGTAGAAAATAGAAAGCTGTCGCACGACATTCTCGGTAAAACACGTGGAACATATTTAAAAGCCAAGTAAGTGACTGTAAATGCTTTAGTTATGAAACATTCCCGCTGATAAAATCCATCATGTTTGTTTACAGCCTCCCTCCACGTATATTAAAGGAGCGAGCGCGTTATCAGCGCTGCGCCTGTAGACAGCGTTTGCGTCTTATCGGTCTCGGATCTAGAACCCAATCCCCGTGTCCCCGGTTCCATCACTGGCAGCTGCTCCAAGATTTGAGTGGGAGATTTGCGCTTGATGTGATTACCAAAGCTTTGCTGTCTGGTGTTTATCATAGTGTAGTGTTTACTCAGATTTGTCTGGATTCTCTCCTCCCTTCCGTTTTATCTTTGCGGCTTCTCCATCTGTGAAGGGGCAAAAACGCGGATAAAAGTTCCAACGCGGTTCGCGAGTTGATTTATTTGCTGCTGGGGTTGTTTTGACACATGAACTCAGCTCACAGCAAAGACTGCCAGTGGATAACACGGTGGAAGTAACACGCATTCTTCTCTCAAACATTGACACAATTCAACAGAAAGCCAATGTGCAAAGATCAGTGTGAGTTTGGAGTGAGGAGCGAACTTCAGGCTGCTGTAATGTCTCCACTGACCGTCAGGGGGCAGACTTCCTCTTTTACCCATGACAGCCTGATGCTCATCATCTCTGCAGCATCCAGGCAGACTCACATGACGCTATGTTAAATAAAGATTTAGAGCTTTTCAGATTTTACTCTCATTTAGATGCTCACTAATAGAAGGTCGCTTGTCCCTATTATTGTCATCTAGTCACTAAAACCAGGCTGAGGTGGAAACCTGGGAGAATTGACTGCTGGATGGCTTCACTGCTGCTGCTGCGGTGGAGCAACAGGAGATTAAAGCCTGAAATCTATCAGTCCCCGACTTTTAATGCACCGTTTCCACCACACAGAAACCAGAATCATGCTATAATCCACAATTTACCTCCAATGAAGAGCGAAGTGATGAATATGAGCAATCAGAACAAAGGGAATGTTATGGATTTTCCATCTGCAGCCGCTGTGTGTGCGGCACTTCATCACTTCGTTTGTGGTGCTGAAACAGATCTACTGTACAGCTGCGTCGGGCAGAGAGGAGCGTTCGTTTTCAAATGATAAATGAAAAAAAGTGAGTAATTGTCTCCCTGACAGATAAGATTCATTAGAAGGTGGTTCTGTGGCGATCTGATGAAATACCCTCATCCATCTGGTCCACCGGAGACGGTGGATAAGGTCAAGAGCTGTAGCTATTTTCCCCTCTGAAAACAAAATCGATATCTCCTCACGCTGCGCCGTGCGACGGGACTGAGTCATATTTGTGCGTCTCTAACGCCCAGCGAACACAAACGTGGCACCTGCTCCGGGGACGCGGCGCCTGTCGGGCCTCCGGCGCCCGTTCGGGCCTCCGGGCAGATGCAGATTGTTTATGACAGTTAGCGTTGGGCCGGTGCCGTTCCATTAGCGTGATGTATTGCCGGTGACGGGTCGCGAGGAGCCAGATGGGCCCAGGGTCTGAGCGTCACTTCTGGAATAGTGCGCGAGAGTCTCGGCTGCACCTTCATCAAACAGCGCTGGCCCCGTGGGGGGGGGGGGCACGAGCCGCTCACGCTCTCCACCAGAATACAGTTACAGGTTTATTGGCAGCTCAGGTTGATTAAGCTCCTGCTCCCACGGTGTGTGTGTGTGTGTGTGTGTGTGTGTGTGTGTGTGTGTGTGTGTGTGTGTGTGTGTGTGTGTGTGTGTGTGTGTGTGTGTGTGTGTCATGTGCACATGTAAGTCGTGTTAGGCTGACGGTGAAATTAGCAGCATTCATTAGCTTTAAAAGACGCCCGGCAGCTCTTTGACGTCCCCGTTTTCAAAGCGACACGAGACAAACTCTAACTAAAGGTCAAACTGCACAGGTGTCAGGGAAACAAACAGCAAATCTATTTCCCTTTCTCTCTCGTCTGAAGGTCAAATCTTTCACTCTCTTTGTAACAGAATATCACTTATTCAAGTATCCGGATGCGGATCAATATCTCTTGGTGCCGGTCTTTTACATTTAAAGCTTCAACGCTGTGACCACGCAGCTCAGAGCTCCTCACTATTGACTCACGCTGACCCAAACCTTAATCTGGTATCAGACACACACACACACACACACACACACACACACACAAAAGACACATCTGCCCAAAGGTTGAGTCCTTCTTCACACAAAGCCTGTTTCGGTTTGTAAACGGCGCACAGCATCATCAACGCTTTGATGGTACTTTTACTGTTGACTTTTTGACTGCGGCCTCTTTGCGACCCGTTAAACTACTCAGCACCAGAGACGAGTCGGCTGTTTGATATTCACTGACTGACTCGGCTGCAGACACCGGCTCGTAATTAGACTAAGTGAGTTGTTCTTGCATCCCCTTTATCTTTAGTGGCTAAACTCGTGCATCTGAAAGTTCCCGTCTTCCCATGCGCCAGACACTGCAGATATGAATTATGAATGTCTGAAGAGGAAGGGCTTTTTTATTTGCAATTTAGGGCCCCCAAATCTTTTGGTGCCGTAAATTATTCATATATTCAAATGATTCGAACTTTAAGGACATTTTTTTTCTCCTTTCTTCTCCTCTTTCATGAATTTAGAGTGCACCCTTCAGGGGCACGGGGCGAAATTGGCGAGACTATTAGGCAGCAGAGGTTCGAGCCGAGCCGTGTTTTCAAAAGATTTCAGTCCGCTTTTCCGCTCAGAATTTGTACACGCGTCCCGTCCTTTCTGTTCCTCCACGCGCGAGGGACGGATTCTGAGGCGGCGCCGACGCCGCGCTGCCACCTCGCTCATTGTTATTCTGGACGAGGACTCGCCTGACGGGCTGCTGCGCTGCGTGTGTGTGTGTGTGTGTGTGTGTGTGTTCGCTCTGCTCCCATGCCCTCAGATCTGTGCAGATCAATTTGATTGGCATGCCACTGCAATGAGACAAAATACTGGAGTGTAGCTCATGTTTATTGGCTGAAGTCTGCTTTTTTTTTTTAAAAAACACAGCACCACATCTCAGATAATTCTGCACAGGATCACATAAACATGGACAAAATGTGTGATGTTCTGTGATTCAAAGCCAAGGCAGGTACATTCTCACTCTTAGCGGAACATTTCAACCTTCCAAAAATCCACTGAACTAATATATTTACCACCGACGTCTCAGCACTTTCTCGTCTGAGCTTAAAGGCGTTTCCCGAGAGTTTCGCTCCTCAAATCTCCAAACGAACCGGGCCTCCGCATTCAGCTGCGCCCGTCTTCGCCCTCATTAGCATGCGGCGCAGGGAGCGGCGTCCTCGCAAGGGCAGCGCTGGGATGGCACGGAGCCGCAGCAGGCTGGGATATCAGGGAATAACACGGGATCGGCCGCTCCTTCGCCGTCCGGGATTAGCAGCAAAAGCCAGCGGAGGCCAGAGCTCTTATCTGCGTCCTTCAGCCTCTCTCTCTCTCTCTCTCTCTCTCATAATTAGCTTTAGCAAACACAGGCCACATTCAGCGAGTTGGGGAAGTTTCAGCGCGTCTATTTCCACGCCTGTGTTTAAAAAGGGTCCTGCGGAGTTCAGGCAGCGAAGTCTGGGGAAGTCATTATTAATAGAAGCGATTAATTGCCACGCTCGTTTCCTCTGTCCTTGGTTTCCCCCTCCGCGCTGCAGACGCCAGCCGCAGCCTCCAGCATCTCACTGAAATATTCATCCTGTGGTTTTTTTGTTGTGGTAGTTGCCGCTTTGGGCTGGTTCAGACTCGGAGCATATTCACTATTTACTCATCAAACTGACCCCAGACCACCTGGAACAGCTGTTCTCCGCTCACGCGTGGACCAGACGTGTGACGTGAGCCCACGTCACGTTTGGACCTGGTATAAAGTCTTTTCCCTCTGATCTCCACGCTCTCGTCTCTGTCCTCAGACGGCAGATGGCAGAAGACAGAAGCATCTGTGGAGGAGGAGGAAGAGGAGGAGGAGGAGGAGGTGCCTCTTCCCCTTCACAGAGCAGGGGCAGGTGTCATCTGCCACAAAATTAACACCTTCATGAATACGATTAAGGCGCTAACAAGCTAACGCAGCGCCACACGCTAGATTTATATCACTGCAAAAAGTGAACTGGGCCTCGACGGCTCACAGACACTTTAGCAGCAGAGTGGAGTGCGTTTCCCTCAGCTGCTTTCTTATGAAGACCCGACGAAAGAGACACTAGAAATGAATGTTTGTTCTGCTGATGTATCACCTAAAGCACGAAAGTGACTCTTCCCCCGGAGAGAAAAAAGAAAACATGTCCTTTAGCACAACTCACTGGTGATTGGATCGAAAACTAAAAAAACAGACAGTTACAGTCAAGTCACATCCAGCTGGTTTCACAAGAAAAGAGGAAAAGCATTTGTCTTGAGCTTAGTTGCGGTCATGCTGTATAACGAGGCTGCTGGGAAGGAGCTCAGGACGAAGACGCGTCAGAGCGCTGCCTCCTCCTTCCCGGGACGCCCTCGCCTCGTTCGGCTCAGGCTGGATTCCGTCCACTGACGCATTGGCCGTGAGCGGAGAGCGAGGCCGTGTCCAGCACACAAACACGGCGGATGAGGACGGAGACAAAGGCGCGAGTGTGTGTGTGTGTGTGTGTGTGTTCACATAATTACACGTATTGATTCTATCAGTCTACTTAGCATTGAACAACTGTGACTGATGACTGATTTTGCTAAATGAAACCTGAAAATAAAAGAAATGGATTATTAATAAAAGGCGTTGAGCTGAGACCCCCCCCCCCCCCCTCCTTCCTCTTGTCATCAACACACCCCTTTGTGCACTTGCTCCCGTTTGAATGGTGTCTTCTCCAGCTGTAGTGTGACATTTGATGTGTGTGTAACAGAGAGCGAGAGAGCGAGAGAGAGAGAGAGCGAGAGAGAGAGAGAGCGAGAGAGAGAGAGAGAGAGAGAGAGAGAGAGAGAGAGAGAGAGAGAGAGAGAGAGAGAGAGAGCGAGAGAGAGAGAGCGAGAGAGAGAGAGAGCGAGAGAGAGAGAGAGCGAGAGAGAGAGAGAGCGAGAGAGAGAGAGCGAGAGAGAGAGAGAGAGAGAGAGCAGGCTCACAGGGAAGATCTCAGGGTAACAGATCTGGTTCGCTCGGCAGAAAGACCAAACGCAAAGGCATGGATTTGTGCACAACATGAACGCCGGCGACGGATAAACTGCCTCACACAGAAAACAGGTCTGTAACTATTGCTTTGGGTTTTAATTTCATGCATGCTGCAGGCAGCGCTCTTCATCAAGTGTTTCCAAATTGTTTGTAGGAGGGAGCCGGGCTGGAAGGTGGCGTTAATCTGATTTGCACGAGGGGGGGGGGGGTCGGTTTTGTGCAGATGTATCTGTCTCCTTCAGTCGCTGGCAACTTTACTCAGTGATTTGTCACCACTCGAGCACAAGTGAGAAAATAAGGAGCGTCGGACGGGAGAGAGAGAGAGAGAGAAATGTTCCAGGAGCCCCGTCAGCTGTTGAGTGGCAGCATCCTGTCAGTGTTAATGCTCGGGTTTGGATTCACCCTGCAAGTTGGGAAACGAGTGGGTTTCCCGTGAGAAGAGGCGGAGGAGAGACGCGCTGACCGTAAAAGGCGCAAACGCGTCCTTCCAGGCGCAGGGTGAGCGGCAGCAGCGCGTTCGTGCGCTGATGAAGGATCATCACGCACAGGAAGTATCAGGAGAAATTAAGAGATGTGAGGACGGGGTGTAAAAATACACTTCACCACGGGGAGAAGCGCGCGAGCGAGAGAGCGAGCGCGCGCGCATGCAAATCCCGAGACTTCAAAGAGAAGCGGCTCATTATCCACGCTGGCCACTGACCCCAAACACCTTCTTCCTCGTTGGTAATGATCAACGCGCGTCCTCGCGCTGCATCCGTGTCGCTCGTAATAAGCCTTTTCTTCCCCACCAACACCTTTGAGCGCTCTCTCTCCAGTTGTGGCCTTTTTACTTTCATCCTTCGCCGCCGCGACGGCCTCAAACCGGCGCTCGACCCCCGGCGCGCCTTCGAGTGCGTTCAGGTGCGTCGTGAGCTCTCCGCCCATTCAAATGTAAAAGCAATGAATAAAAACATCAGGATATTGTTTTGGAGACTGATTCAAATTCAACGTCTCCTTCCAAATACGGGGCCTCGTCCGCCGTTTACAGACAAACAATCCAAACTGTTTTAAAACGTGTTGGAAACAGTTGAGAGCTCAAATATTGAAGCGTGTCTTTCCTCGTGCTTTCATCATTCCTGCACGTCTCTGAGCCCGACACCAGTTATCTGTGGCATTAGGGGCTGATTGGAATTCATGTGCTTGATCCCCGGGTCGGCGTTCGGTCGATCTGGCTCCGGATGGAAGATTCTATGATGTCCAAAATTCTCGGCACTTTCATCTCGTGGCCGCGGACCTGAAATGGTTTGAATGAGGCGGAAAAAGAGCTGGTAGTTTCACACAAGTCCGTGCATGTGGATGAACGTCCCTGGTGCTTCTGCTGTTGGCTCGGCTTCTCTTTGTTTGTTTAAGCTTGTGATATGAATACAGATGAGAAAACACACGCACACACACACACACACACACACACACACACACACACACACACACACACACACACACACACACACACACACACACACAGAAAATATGGCCCAAATGCCATGACATTTTGTTGCACATGGATCTTGTCCATAATTCATGAAGCGAGAAGCTGATCCCTGAACTGCAGGCGTCAGACTGCATCTCTATCTGACGTTTTAATATACAGTAAAATAAGACGAGTCCTATTTTAGAGCATATTCTGGCAGACGGACGCATTAGATACGACAAACAGGAGGTTCTAGAGGATGTGAACTAGTGAAGGAGGATTGGGGTTGAGGAACAGATTGAGAAAGTGGAGCAGAGGAAGGTTCGTCGTGCAGCGTCTCAGGAGGAGCTGGCTGAACATCCTCCTCCAGCAGAGGATGATATTACAGGAAATGCAGAGACCGTGAGCCGCAGAAGGACTTGCATGTAGTTTGGGACGAACGGGAGCTTCAGGAGACGGGTGACGGTGTGAAGAGACAGAAAGCTGTGGGAACGGCGGAGGGGGGTACGCATCCAGAGCTCCTGGCTCAGCACAGCGAGCAGGAGGTTACAATGCAGAATCCAAAAGTTGTAGCTGAGGGTGAAAAGGAAAAAACACGTCTGCAGGAGGCCATTGATGAGTCCTGGTGAGAAATAGGAGCCTGACTGCAGCCCTCACTGCCAGCTTTTATGTGGAAAATCAAATAATGCCGCCTCAGCGCTTGTGAGGGTCAGTCTCCAGAACGCCACGAGCCCCCCCCCCCCCCCCCCCACGTCCCAGAGGAGAGCTGCTGTCAGCCTCCATTATTCTGGACCACGGCTCCACTGAGCGAGCGCTATGTGGCCTTTATGCTGCCACAAGCTGAGGATCTGCAAAGGGCCGACGGCGGATGGAGCAGCCATGTTAAAACAAATAAAGCAGAGAAAAGCAAAAGAAATGATCATTTAAGGACCAATTTAACTCTCCGCTCATTTGTTAACGCGCAGCGATTGAGACCAACATTCGGCCGACTTCATTTGCAAACGCATCTGTTTCCCTCGGCTTAAACAGCCTCCGGAGTGTGTAAATGTGAGAGGCACCAGACAAACGGCCTCCGCTCGTTACGGCGCCGCGTCGCACGACCGCCATCAAACCGCACCAGGCCCGAGCGACTCCGATTCAACGCGCCGCTCCGTGTACAGCGCGTAAAAAGCCCAGGCCGGCATCCATTATCTTCCCAATTAGGCCCACGTGTTGCCTGCGCTCAGCTGTTCCCAAGGAGAGCGACTACTGGCATTTATTAAACGTGGGCGGACGCGTGCGCTCACGTCTGACCTCCTCGGCCTCGCTGGGACCGCACGCTCCGCCCTCTTAAAGTAGATTAGCTGGAAAAAGAACCCGACGTCCCACGTTGCCTGGATACAAAAAGCATCATTAAGCACAATTATCAGCCACTTCAGCTCACAATGAGCGTCCTCGCAGATTTCAAAACAAAGTATCATTAACGACGGTAACGTATACAGAGCGGCGGGGGGGAGGAGGGAAAGACAAAAGGAAGTGGGAGTGGGACGGAGCAACAGGTGGGAGTTTGTGACAGTAAAAGAAAAGGTGGGACTTTTTGAATTACTGTGAAAATGGTCCATACCCGGACAAACCGATCCCTTCATTCAATTAATGTGAGCAGGTTGATGAAGTGAGGCACGGAAAACAGAAAAGACAAACTGTTCGAAGGCAGTTGCGGTGAAAATCAATACGGGAGAGTTGTGAGGGGAGGACAGAGACGCCGAGCGGTTCTTCATTGTGCTGGAAGGAGCAGTGGGAGCAGTTGATAAAGAAAACAGAGCCGCGCGGCCACAGAAACAGAGGCTCATCGCTCCTCATTACGCGGCGCCTCGAGGTGAAGACGGCGTCTACTGTAACGTCCAAGGAGACGAATGGAGAGAGGACAGAAGGAGAAGCAATATCACTGAATTAAAGCTTGGGTTTTTGTCTGCTCCTGCAGCAACTGTGTTTAATAGAAAACGCTATAAAAGGCCTGATTAAATCCTTGACCATCAAACAACAGCGAGCTTTCGTACAGAAGCAGGACCACATTCCTCTCTGCATCACGACACAAGGCTGGACTCAAACACAAATGGCTCATTCATTTCCTTCCACAGACACACAACATCGCTGGGGCTCACGGAGCAGTGTTAATATACATCGAGGGGGGTGAGGCTGGCGCTCAGTTGTCGTCATGAAAGCTGATTATGAGCAGTTTAATTTCATCAGATAAGGAGGGGCGTCTATGAGCTCGAGGCTTTAGCCTGCTGGGCACAGAACGAGGCAACATCGCCCCCTGCTGTTCGTTACATGCTCTGATCTCGCTCCATTACTTCACCATGTTTACAAGTGGAAAATACACAGAAGCGTGGGGCAGGTTCGCTGCAGCAAATAGCATTTTCTAGAAATAAACGCGCAGCTTTTAAACGTTAAACACCGTGTGCACTGCTGTTCCTTCACAATCTCTCTCGTTTTCTCTC
The DNA here is from genome assembly GCF_900634795.4 of Betta splendens. NCBI lineage: Eukaryota > Metazoa > Chordata > Actinopteri > Anabantiformes > Osphronemidae > Betta > Betta splendens. Next base: position 4,987,676 of record NC_040894.2, on the reverse strand, counting down.
CGGGGAATGGACGCAGACCATCAGGCAGGATGTCAGGGATGGACGTCCCGGTGGTGGACCACAACGACACTGTGATCTCCCCAATAGCCAACGGCACCATCCTCCGCTTCTCCCCGACCTCTGCCTCCACGTCGGCCGCCGCCTCGTCGCCGGGACGTCCGGCCAACGTCTACGTTTACGTGTGGCTCTTCCTCGGCCTGCTGGTTTTCCTGCTGACGCTCCTCATCATCTCCCTCCACAGGCTGAAGAACATCATCTCCTCGTCCTCCCCGGTGCCCGACTGCAGCAGCGAGGGGGGGAGCTCCTTCACCAACATGGAGATCTGCAGCATCACATCCCAGCGCTCCACCATCTCATCGCTGTCCACCTGAGAGAGGGGGTCGGAGGGAGTGTATACACACACACACACACGCGCGCACACACGCGCGCACACACGCGCGCACACACACACACACACATACAGGTGCATTTTACACCAGCATGCATGCAGACACAGAGACCAGAGGCTCAGCTCCTCCTACTGTGACACACAAACAAAACGATCACCAGCCGCAGCAGGAACCACGTGCGTTTGCTCTTCATGCATGCATATTCAGGAGCAGGTGGTCTAGTGGGTCAGGAGGCAGAGGACACACAACTCAGCGTGATGAAGAGGTCTCATGAGGGACTGGACCCTTCTGAGCCGGACTCTGAGACAAGCGAGACCTGAGAGGATAATGCATTCCACCACTATGTCACGTCACGCTATAGAACAAGTACCACTGTTTGAATGTGAAGCTTTGTACAGTATGTCCTGAAGCATCATGTCTGTAGACCAATGTACAGAATCAGCATTAAAATAATTTCCAAGGCCTTTGTTTTGTACAAAAACGCATGACTGTTTTCAAGGCTGGCGCAATACTGGACTTTTGCGAGAAACTGGCTCATTATTCAAGAGATTCTGCAAAAGAGAGTTGCACAATAACAAGAAACAAGGTGCTGTGTGTGTGTGTGTGTGTGTGTGTGTGTGTGTGTGTGTGTGTGTGTGTGTGTGTGTACTGTAAATAAGCAAATGAAGCTACAGACAGACTGGGTGAAGGTGAGCTGACTGACGGGACCACCCTCGCCTGTCAGCTCCTATGGCCCGTCTCCATAGTGACTAAAGCACGAGAGCCTTAATCTACAGCAGTTTAGTTTTAACTACACAACATGCAGCTTCTGTGTCATAGCAAGCACCCACTCTGAACAAACAATGAGATAAAGGCTCAAGGTCTTCTACATTAAATCCAAGATACCTGTGCTGACAAAAAGATGTCTGATGTTCACTTTAGTGCTGAATCCACCAAAACTCTTTGGTTGTGCTAATAAAGAATGTGCAGCTATAGATGTAGTTGTCAAAAGCGAGAAGGCCGAAGCAGGAGGCAATGTAGAATCAGACTGTGTAGAAAAGCAAAGATGAAGCACTGTGTAGTATATTTATGTATCATATCATATATTATTATATAGGTAGTGAACAATCTGTTCGGGTCAGGTCAAAAAAACAGGACACTCAAAAGCGGCATCAGACGTCTGAACTGAGAATCACAGCAAAATAAATGCAGCCCAGTTCAAGGGTCTTGATATCATTTCCTCGCTCACCTTCAGCCGAACAGAATATGTGACCAATGAAAAGTCATCAAATTCTTTGCATATTTTATTTTTCTTATCATGACTTTTTTTTTCAACTCACACATGTCATATTTTACATCTTTGCAATAAAACATGAATACAATAGTTTTTAGGGTTTCATAGATCCAAAAATATGTAACCTTTTTTTTGGATACGTAAGTCGATAGAGTATGTGCATGTGTGCATTTGATCAAGATGGCTTCACACATACAGTACATCTGCCATGTCCCCGCGCCTCCTCCCCCCTCCTATCCGCTACAGAATCATGATATTGCTTACAACTGTGAGGTTGTAAAACTTAATAATCACACATGAGTTTATGTCTTAAATACAAACATCAATGCACAAATAATCCCGTCGGGAAAATGGACCTAAACGAAACGGCAGCCGACCAGAAGAAACCAAGCTAATAAATAATGATGTGTGATTGGTGCAAAGTGCAAATACAAAACAAACTTTTACATTGATCTGATTCTCTTTTTTTTAAATAATCAACAAATGTGGGTAAGTGAAGTTTTCCTTTGCGCTATCGGTCTTATTCAGCTGATTAATTCTTCCACCAAGCCTGAACCAAGACTATATGTACATATTTGACAAAACAATCACCAAATATACAAAGGAATCCATGTCAGCCTGTGGTTTTCATCCTTGGTGGAGCGGCCGATATCTCCTTATCATTACTGTCTCCGCAAAACAATCATCATCCATCACACTGCCATTATTACCATCAGTCTTGTCAACATTATAATAATTATTACACAGTATTTTACATACAGCAAGTCGTTAATAAATTAAAGGTGATAAGCGCAGTTTGTGTAGTGAAAGAACGAGTGTAGACTCCGAGGGAAGCGGAGCCTTATTTACATAGAAATGAAATTAAACCCTGCTGTGGGTAAAAGAAGAACAACTGAAATTAATATCAGAAAAATAAAAGGAAGGTACAGGGAAATGAAATCAAATAAAACCCCCAGACCATTTTCAAGAATTAATTTAAGATTAATCCAATAGCACCGGTTTAGCACTAAATGGGGCTGGCTCATTTCTGATCATTTCTAATCAGTTTAGACGCGTTTAGTCTGGATTTGTGGTGCACCCAAATTAAATCCCACGCTGAGCTCCCTTCAAAGTAAAAGCCAAACAAGGAAAAGCACAAAGCAAACGTCTTTGTCTGTGAAGCGCTAAGCGTACCAGGAACCACTACTGCACCGGCCCGAGCGGTACGGATGTGACTGACCTCTACAAGGCCCGCTCCATTCGCTCGTTCTCCCCCGTTCTGCAGTCTGTCTATTTTATTAGCAAGTTTTGGAGTGTTTCTTCTGGGTATTATGTGTCTGTGTTTACACACGTGTGCGTACGTACACGTACTCCACCAGCGCTGCCGTGTCCTCAGAGCAGGTAAACTTCTAAAGGGATCAGAGCCTAAGGTCCGGTACTTGTTTTTCCTTCCTCTCGGTACCTGTGGTTTCCCCCTCGTGTCGCAGGCGCACAGCAGAATGCTCTCCTCTCCTCTCACGGTCCACCTCAGTACCTGTTCTGGTGTTCATAGTGCCAGCGGTTGAAGTCTATGTTAAATGCCACAATGCTGCCAGATGCCATGCCGGTGATGAGGGTCCTGAGGGTGGAGCAAACAGAGGGTCACATGTGGAAACACACTCTTAAGGAATCGTACGTATTGATCATGCAGTATCAGCTTGTTTGTCCTGTGAAACACTGGGTCTACTTCTTTTACCTCTGGTCATGTGACAGGTCCATGGCACGGATGCCGGCGTCACAGCCCGGGTAGATGTAAAGCTGCTTGAAGTCGCACGCCTGCCACACCTCCACAACTCCATTATCACCGCCTGTCACCAGGTTCTGTCCATCACTGCTCAACAGGATGGCCTGGAAGACAAGAACAGGGGCTCAAAGATTTGATAACATTATACAGTGTAGATGAAACATAAGCATGATTAAGTCAGCCTCACCCGAGTGGAATCGTTCACCTCCATCTGGGCCAGGAGTTTCCCGTTGATGCTGAAGTTGCAGAAGCGACCTCTCTCGTAGTAGATGATGCAGTGGCCTTCGCTGGACACCGAAATGAGGCGAGGCCGTTGACACAGCTCCGGCCCCTCCAGAGCCCTGAGCAGGTCCCCTGTGATGGTGTGGACTAAGCACGGTCCCTCTGAGGAGCAACACGAGAGTAAGGTTTAGTATTAGTGTGTGTAAATATCAGGCTCCTCAGTTATGAAGATCAGAACTTGAAGGAAATGTTGATGTGTGTCACCAGAATAATGCTGTGGATCAGAGCTTTCCAGCCAAAATGACTTTCCTTCAGTGGGTTTGTAATTTTTCATTAACATTATTATAATATTGAAACACAAACACACCTTTAGCGCCACTAATAACCAGTCCTAGCTCTGCACAGACAGACACACACACCACCTCATGGTCATGTCCTGTCAGCACTGCCCTGGGAGCAGGATAATCACCTGGAGGAGGAAACATACACACATCACGTCAGCATCTGCTCTGTGGAGCTCTGGTGAATTCATGCCTACATCCGCTCCTGCTGTTTCCACTACGTCACCACTCACTGTTGTTTGGGTTGTCCCCTATAATGTGGTGTCGTCCACTCCAGTACCAAAGCAGGAGAGTGGCGTCTCTGGACCCTGACACGATGTAGCAGTCTCCTCCGATGTAGGACTCTGATCTAGCCAGACACGTCACCACATCCCAGTGGCCAAAAACAATCTGGGTCAGTTTTCCTGGAAAGGAAATCAGACAACATGGCTAAAAGCTCTGGGACAATAAATCTGGAGATGTTCTATGTAGCCAAGCACACGAAAAAGCTTTTTCCAAATGAGTCAAATAAAAAAGCAGGAATAAATTTATGCTTAATTTAATGAGCACTGCCTCATAAATAATACAAAACCTACCGGTTTCAGTGGAATAAACGCGAAAGCTCTTGTCCCAGAAGCCGCAGACCAGGATGTAGCGGTTGTCGGCGGTAACCACAAAGCAGTGCGTGTTGATTTGTATGCTCTGGTCCACCAGGTCAGTGATCTGACGCTTGTTCACGCCTGAGTTGTTTGCTTCAGCGGTGCACAGAGACGTCGGCGGGTTAATGGGGGCATGGAAATGCTGTGCAGTTAACAAGCTACGCAGTGAACTCTGACCTTTCCTCAGCCGTCAGGTAGAAGGCCAGTGTAATGTCAGTTAACCCCTCCCAGATTCTGCTGAATTGGCCTCAACATAAGAGCATCAGTCCCCAGTGTACCATTTAATACACTGACTGTAGTTCTATTGGCTGACCTGACTAACCTCATTATTTGCTTAAACAGAATAGCATTATATTATGTACATCAAATACCTCTTGCTTTGAGATGAGCTTTAGTGACTTTGTACACTGACCTATGAGAGGGTCCATCTCAATGGGCAGATGATGAGCCTGTTCCAGGGAGTATCCTGGCGCTCCACGGAGGCCTGGAGGGTTCAAAGGTTAAACATGTTAGTGCAGCTAATTGACCGTTTGATGCTATAAATGTCAGTGATGAAGAAGAGTAGATACTCAAACTATAACTCGACTCTATACAACCACATGACTGTGATGAATTACCCGAACCGGCCGTGCTTAAGAGGCCATTCATGTGATATACAGTAATTAGGCTTTAATTAACAAATGCTTAAAAAATACCTGGTAATTTATCCACTGGGGAAATTAAATTGAACAGTCAGCTGCATTTAAGGCACCAAAGAGTTCAAGGTCAATAGAACCAGGAGAACATCCTATACAAACGCTCACCAACGGTGTTGTGCCAGCGGTTGACGGCAAATAGCCGGCTACACGTGACAGTGACGGCTGCCGGTATGCTGAGGTGTGGGAGCGTGTTGGCCGCGACGTGGGTGACGGGAGAGTTGGAGGGGAACTTGAGAACCATGATGACGTCCTGCTGCATCTGATCCTTAAACATCAAGGGGCTCTGGGGAAGGAAACACTGGTGAGACAGACAGAGAAAGAAAGGAGGACAGAGGAGGAGGAGAGCGGGGGCAGGGGGAAGGTTGGGGGGGAGATGGGCGGGGATGAAGATGGGGGAGGACAAGGAGACAGAACAGATGGGACAGCAGGGGAAGGGAAAAGGTATATTAGTGGAAGAGCAGGGTCAGAGCAGGTGCACACACTGAGGGTGGCTCTAGGTCCAGGAGAGGAGGAGGAGGAACTAGCTGGTCAGGGTTCAGGATTGACAGGTTTGGGTTGATGGATGGTTCTAATGTGGAGACGCTGAGGCCTTGTACCGATACGCGGGGCAGACAGAGAGGCTAAAACCAGGGCAGAGTTCCATTACACACACAGCAGGTAACATAAGCCCAGATGACTTTCAGACGTCCCAAGGTGTCTCAACAAAATAAGTATAAGCAGCAGTCATGCGCCCAAAACAGAAGCTGCTTTTATCTTGGCGGGCAGGGTTCTCTCACCAGGTGCATGGCCGAGGAGCGAGGGGGGTGTGGCTCTATCAGCAGCTGGGAGGGAATCTGACCGCAGAGCTGAATTTGTGTCTCGATCACCTGCGGAGACACAGAGGCGACGTCGATAAAATGGAGCAAAAGGAAGGTTATACATCAACTGTGCCGAGCTGAAGACCTACCTCCCGCTGTGCAGCATCTAACCCGTCTAGGTTGACCGTTCCCTCGTAGGACAAGAAGCTGAAGACGTTCAGAGCTCTGACCGCTTCTGGCCCTCGCTGCTTGTAGCCGAATATTAAATCGATCCACTGGTGCAGCTGGCAGGACACGAACTCGCTCTCCAACGCCTGGTCGTGCACAGAGAGAGGCAGAAAGTTGAGTCACAGCCAGGAGCCGTTTGTATAAATTAGAAACGGCCACTCTGCGTCTCGCACCATCCGGTTAATTCGGACAAAGTCTTCAGGTTTCTTGGCCCAGACTGGAAGCTCCACGTCACACACGGGAACTCCGTCGTCGCGCACACCGAGCTCGTACTCATTACTGTTGACAAACATCTCAGGCAAGTAGTAGAACTCTGGGATCAGCTCCTGATGGACACGAGCAGAACGAGAGAAGAGGTGAGAGGTGCTTCTCTAAAAGTGGAACTCATCTACAAGAATCTGTAACAATATAAATCATGTTAGCTGTTAGCAAACTGTTACCTTCACATCAGCCGTGTCTCTCTGACAGTTCCTCCACGAGCGGCCGATTCCAGAGAAGGCTCTGTCTGGATGGTCAAACTTGCTGTCGTTCGCGTTGAGGAAAAATGTGGTGAACGGTTCCTGCGGGAAGAAGTCGTCACAGTCTTGAGCCGTGTCCATGCTTTGTACCTCGTTTTCTATTCCTTTGGATAAACTGCTGTAAGAATGTACTCACTATTCTGAGCATCCACAGAAGTGTTGAGTGAGCCGTGGAGTACAGGGTTGTGTAGTGGTGGGGAGGCGAGCTGTCGTCATCCCAGGTCTCGTAACGCTCGGCGTAAAACGCTGCTCGCTTTGGATTCAGTGCACCGATTGGCTGGAAGGAACCAGAGGGAAATAATAGTCAAAAGTGGCCAAAGACAGTTTGTTGGTATTTTGTTGGAGAGCGTGTTATACTTGATTCAATTTTTAAAATGGTCAACAAAAAGCTTATAATCTATCCAGTAACAGATGAAGCAGGAAAATGATGCACAGTGATTTGGTTTCATTCTACGAGAGGTACCGCTGAACACGTCCTTCATCGGTTCAGTAGCACACATGCTATTCACTGTAAGGAGTGCAGTAAGTGCTGAGTGTGTGAGTGCTTCAACCTTGGAGAGGTCTCTGAAGTTGCCAGGTAGCGTGAGATCGAGCTCCTCTGAGTCATAGTTGGTCAGAACCCAGGGGAAGACGGGGTACTGGTTCAAATCATTATAGGTCCTCCCTGCAGGGACAAAAGACGGACGGCAGAGGGAAAGTCTACATTTTCTACTTTAGTTGTGTGGAGGTGGACACATGCTAATGCGTTAGGTGACAGACTGGCATTACAATTATGCCAAGGTTGTGTGTAAAGAGATTAAAGCTGATCCAACAGTGAGAAACAGTAAAGGACAAGCTGCTGATAATCTGCTACAAACTCACTGGCTGCTAATTATCTATATTTGGTTTGAATGTTAAATATAATTATCTATTATGTACAGGATATACATGTATAGCATTACAATAGCAAATGAGCAGCTGCAGTGATCATTTCAGCTCAGTACCTCTTGGCATTCCAGGTCTGATCAAATATTAGCATACTTCTACATGCAAATTTATTTTACAGAGTCACACAGGTGACTTTAAGCTGCATCCAAGATGCTACAGGAGCAGACAAAGATGAATCCTATGTAGATATTCTACATCAGCTTCTCAACAAATGCTTCTAAACAGAACTACAAAGAAGGCAAGTACAACAGCAAAACCAATAAAGCACAAAGCGTTCAGTCCGACGAGACGGAAGATCACATTAGCACGTACCTGCAATAGTGTTGAGGAACATGAGGTACTCAAAGTTGGAGATCTCTCTCCTCTGCCAGCGCTGTGTCATGTTGGACGACTTGAACAGCTGACGCGGGGTGGCCAAGGAAATCCGCCTGGGATCAACACACGCATGCATGTTGACAGATCTCGCACTAGCACAGAGCAGCCGATCCAGCTGACTACACCCTGCACCTACCTGGCCTGAGGGAGGCCGTAACTCGTTCCTACGCCCACCCGTGGGAGACTGTACACCACCCGTTTGACTGTGGCCTGGTCAGGAAAGTTAAACATCACAGAAGCTGCAAAGAGGAAAAGACCACACATCTTTAATATGAGGAAAACACTGCTGTCTCATTATCCATTATCTTAAATGAATGAGGTAGTGCTGGTGCTCTTCATCCTGAATTACGGCAGACAGCAACAAAACACTCGATAAGAAAAATGTCAAGTGTCATTATAGTGATATATAATCGCACTTTAAAGTGACGAGAGTAAACACATTTACATGAAGAGGGTGCACGCCAATTAGGAAGCACTTTACTCTCCGCTCACTTCATTTTCAATGCCCTGATCCTACTAGTGTTTATAGCGAATATAACTTTTATCTATTTTAAGTGTGTAAATAAAAGTGTAAAGCCAATTGCAGACATACTTCTGTTGGCCATGAACACCTCAAGTCCAGTGTTCTGCAGCAGGTACCGTCTAGAAAACACAGCTCGGATCTCGCTGAACATCCACTTGCCATGCAGACCTTCCGAATAGGCCAGCACCTGTTCAGGACAGACGCTCATTTAAATGAGAACGGGGCCTGAATGTTTAATGCCCTGCACTGAACAATGACAGAGAAAGAAAATGATCCTCACCTTAGCATCTATCTTCTTGAAAGCGGGATCCTCTTCATCCACCTCAAAGTAAATCTCAGTGGTGGTGATGGACAGAGTCCCTCGAGCCACAACCACTGGAGCCACCAACTGTGCTGGAGTACTCAGAACCACTGGGCCTGAGCGGGTAAAGTTGTTTTACTCATGCATTACTACATTAGGTAATCATAACACAGACAGGACCATTATGCAGAACAGGAGAAAGAAATTATCACAAATAACATGTAATTATGGGCAAACAAACAAAATAACACGTGTAGGTCAGGAATAATTCGATTAATTCAGGAGCTGGGACTGATTTGCATCCGCATTAATTTGGACTAAAGCATGATTTAATGTTTTTGAGTCAGAAAAATCTGCCAGATGGTTAGTACAGAGCCGTAACTTTCAAACTTGCCTTTGGAGGTAAAAATTCTTGGACGATAACGAACTAAAAACAAGATACTTAGTTAAGTTACGGTTTGTTCGAACTGTGTCTTAGTATTGTCCTGTGTGCGCGTCTCACCAGCAAGGTTGTCGATCTCCTTTTCCTGCAGGAGGCTGACGGCGTCATCGTCTCCCTCCAGCATTAATTCCGCCTCAGGGTTCTGCGCGACTACCGATTGGCTGCGGAAATTCTTCTTCGACTTAAGCCCCTCCTCCTCCTCTTCTGTACCTGTGAGAGAGAGTTTAAGGTGGTTTTATGAGGTACTTTTTACTATGAGCAAGTACAACATGTTGATATTAGTGCACAATACGAACTGTAGTCGTCCAGAGCCTTCAGCGACACGTCAGCATGAGTGGATCCAAAGGCATTTCGCACAAATCTCCGTCTCCTCCTCAGATCATCTTCCCAGTAGTCTAAACGCCAAAAGTCGTGTAATTGACTGAAAACAGATAAAACAAGAGGGAAGATGAGTCATTGAGAGAAAGGTAAAGGTAAAGTAAAAGGTTCACAGCCAAAATTAAACTATAAGCTTGAGTCTGACTAAAAATCTGATCAATAACTTTGAGAGAAACAAACTTTTGGTAAAGGTTTAATTATGCAAACGTGATTAATTGACTTTCACCAGAAGACAAAAAGACAAATGCAGCTCCTTCATATTGGTAATCATCTATTGAATTTATTAGCCGTGACATGGGGACGACAGGCTTCAGATGCTCACATGGCATTAAACTAGCTGCCAGCCTGGAGGCAGATCTGGATAACAAGCAATTATTGACCTCGTGTGTGTATGCGACTGTGCTAAATAAGAAGCTCAGTCTCTCACAGCCACCGTAGCAAGCGGCTGTGGAGATCCTTCTGTGATGCATGAGTTGGTGGTGATATGTACACGTCTGACCCCTGCTCACCTCTGTGACATTGTCCCCCACGCTCCGTGCTTATTGGTCAGGATGTTGAGGATCTTCTGTTTCAGCTGGTTAGCAGTCACGTGGTCTCTGTGCTTAGCGGCACTAATGAGGTGATCACACATCTTCTCCTCCTCCCTCCGGTCAGCAGCGTACTGTGCACAGTTGGACTAGAGGACGAACAATGTGGAATCGAACAGACGTTACACAACGTTACACAACGTTACTGTTGTCGACATACAAAGGGCGCTTGTGTGCGCACTGTACCTCAAACTCAGCGTGTTTGTGCACATCCTCGGCCCTCTGTCTGTTCAGGATGAACTCTGCTTCGTTGGCAACGCGCACAATGTGATCCTTCATAGCGTGGCACAGGAGTCTGGTAACAAAGGGACAAACGCGGAACAACAGGAATTAGCAAGAGAGAACCTTTAGAGAACCTTCTCCAAATTAAATAAGTATGACATTCTTTTCTGCATCACACTTTAGTTGGGTCCTGTGTAATAAAGACAATGGGGTAAAATAAACAACAGTCTCTGAAAATAAAGCAGCACAGATCAGCTGTAAACTTAATGGCGCTTTAATGATTGGGCCTCCTACTGAACACACATGGAACTGTGTGCACTTATCCTAGCAAGGTTCTCATTAGGGCTCTATCAAACCCATTACTTGTTAAGCACTGATAACAGTGCTGATGTAAATGTGTGAATCCTGGGGAATTATGTGGGGTGTGATAATCAGTGTGACAAATTACCTTCCCTCATTAATGAGCTCTATGAAGGCCAGCCCAGCATTCTTCTGAATGGAGTTCTGCCACTCCTAAAAGCAGAAGACACATCAAAATTACACATTTATTATCACTCAACATGGATAAACAAGACACACACACTGTATCTAAAAAAAAATCAGCTGATTCACATGAAAAACACCATGTCATCAGTTACGGCCACCCAAATAGGGCTACCGAGGTAAAGAGGACTGCTAGCAAAGAGGACAGAATAGCCTGAAAGCTCAGATGTGGCTGAGGATGTGCTCATCTCAGAGTCTGTGAGTGTTTTATGTGTTTGTGCATATGAGAGTGGAGAGTGTTGCTGAAAGCCTCAAACTATCACTGCTCCATTAGCCTCCCTAGCTCTGAGGGCCGAGCGGGACACGTGGGAGCATCTCCTGTTACATCCCCCATCCAGAGGATCGATATCTGGGCTAGGGTTTTCTCTCCCAGGCCTCTAATGGCAGACAAGGCCGGAACCAGGGGGTAATACTATACATGCTGACGAGCACCCAGACAGGAGAGCAGAGGAGAGGCAAACGAGAGGGAGTGGTGAAGAAGAAAGGGCACTAGGAGCATCACGGAAGATGAAAGCGGTCGAGTTAAAATGGACCAGAAAAGCAGAGCGATGTGCTGGCACATCTGAAGATGTAGACCGGAGAAAAGAGAGAAGAAAGCAGCAAACACTGCAGGGATGAACATGAGGGAAGGACTGTGGAGCTCCATCAAGGACGAGAACTCTTACAGGAGGCAGGAACCCAACCAAACAGACACAAGATCGGGGGCAGATCACATAAAAGAAGAACCTAAATCGCCTACAATGTGAGGGGAGAGCTCTGTGGTGGTGAGTGCTTCATGTGTTAATGTGCCTTTAAATGATATTTAGGGAAATAGAGAGCTTTAAGTTAATTTCAGACGAATGACCTTTTGCCATTTCATCAAGCGGCATTGCATTTGTGAATAAACTGAATTCCTAAAAGGAAAATCTACAAGGAAATGAATGTAAAGGTTGTATTTGCAGCCACAATACCGATGAGACAACTTTATGGGGTGATGATGATGCATGCAATCCGATATTATATTACATCTGCAATGCGCTCACTGTGTAGCCTCACAGGGCGAATCAATAACGCCACAGTTTCCTGTCAGCATTCCACTCTGCTAAGGGCCCAGAAAACAAACCTTGAAAATGAGCAAAAAACGTGACCGCTGGTGGCAATTTGTCCAGAAAAATGGATTTCACGTGAGGACGAGAGGAGAGGGGAGGACCTTACTAACCTGAGAGCACAGCAGCATGACGAGCTCCACCACAGACGTGCTCGACTTCATGCACACCAGACCTGCAGCACAAAGACACGCACGGTCAGGAGGCGCTTTATCTCACACGCACGCACGCACACGCGCACACACACGTCATAAAAATATCATCAAAGAAGACACTGTCAGTGGTTTCTGCAATTGTACATAGTCATCATAGTCAATTTTATAAAAAGCATGCCACAGAGAAGACAGGAACAAACAGTGGAGGAGAAGAGAGAAGAGGGGGAGGAGAGAGGAGGGGGGAGCAGGAAATGAGCAGAGGGTGAGATCAACACAGAGACAGTGGCTCATGAAAACAGGACGACGGGAAGCTGGTGGGCAAAGGGACGAAGGCATCATATTTAGAACATTATCACTTTTTATTCAACATTAAGCATAAGCTCATCTAAACATCATCATCTAACTAGCTAGACTGAAAACTAGGATACAGACGTCATACCTGCTTGACGCATGAGCGAAGCAGCCAGCTCAGACATTTCACCCATTCAGAACACGCACTTGTGTCTTTCACACCAACGTCACGGTGAGGGACAGTTAATGGGAGACTCCACACAGAGACGCCAGTTAGAGAAAAAGGAGCCGTGTACAGCACCTGTACCTTCTATGAGCAGCTCCTGCCCATGGCTACCCAGCAGCGTCCTGGACAGGAAAGGGGCGAAGTCCACGAAGATCTCCCTCAGCAGCGGCGCCACCTTCTCCAGGGCGCGCTCCAGCTTGGTGGTGATGCTGCGGTGCAGAAAGAGAGCGAGGCCAAGATGAGGAGAGCGGGAGGGACGGTCAGCAAAGCAGCATGTAGATTAGGGCACATACAGTGAGTGAGAAAAGGAGGCAGAGGCAGGTGACGACTCACACTGAATGAAAAGCACGGGCAAACGCTGAGGGACGTGAAAGGAGGAAAAAAAAGAACGCCACAGACGACAAAATGGACACAACCAGAGAGGAAGTGATGGAGGTTTGGAATGGAAGCACTATGCCTGGGTTAGTATTGGTCAGGGAAACAGTTTGAAAGGCTAATCATTAAAAATAGGTGCAACAAAAGCTTATTCTGCAAAAACTCCTTTTAATCTACACTGGTAAATATGTTATGTGTAGTATCTGTGTTTTTAAGCTTTCCTGTCCTGAGTAAAACACTCAGCAGAACACAGCAGCATGGAGCCTTAATAAGCATGAGCTCTGAAACAGACCAGGACCACTAGCGTTTACAAATTAAACTAAAGAAAGAGTAAAGACTGTTGGACTCAGGTCCGATCTGTTTGGGGGTTAGTGTGAGAAGACGTCATGCCAGAAGTGTCAGAAGGAAAAACAAAAGAAGCTGTTGCTGGCCTGTGTTGAAGCTGGTGCCAACGGTTTCTGTCTCTTCTCGCATGGCGTTCGGGGAACATTTAGTAGTGGCTGGGCGTAGCAGAGGGAGTGCGGTGGAGGTGGGGCAAAGGGGGGAGGGGAGGGGGCATGGGGACAGGACAAATATCTCCTTGCCTAAAGCACTGTCCTGCATCTCGGGGAGCTGCCTGGAAGCCTGCCAGAGAGCTAAAAGACTTGAGCTCAGGGGGCGTCTGACCGCTGCGCAGCGCACACTGCGCCACCTCACAATAGGCACTGCAATACAAACCACACACACAGGTACAGACATGCACACTGATTAAGAAACACATACACGCATGCACCCACTCACTCACAAGTTGTCTGACTAAGAGATACAGAAATATTACAGTACAAAGAAATGATGTAATACTAGCTCTTGTAATGTTTCCCAGTTATTAACAAAATCATTTTGCTAATCTTAACTTTTACTTTTACAGACTTATGTCTTAAAAAAGGAATTCTGAAATGCTAAATACATTCGAAATGGGTTAACGTCATCGTTAAGCCTGGATAAATAGTATATTTACACTACACCTTAATGTCACAGTCATATTAAAACACAGTCGCTATGTCAGGAAAAAAGAGCATCACAGTGGCGAGTGAGGAAGATGTGTGGGCGGCGTGCGTGCATTTTAGCAGAGTAGTATGTGAGCTACCACAAGAAGTTGCGTAAACAGCTTGGTAGGACTTATGAAGACAGTAGCTTTAATAAACAACAAGAAATCAGCTTAATATGATTTGATGTTTAGTCAAATTAGCAACAAGAACTGTTAACTGCTTTAGTCCAAATATATATATAGCCAGCCTAATCTACTGTAGAGCATCAGTGGTGGCCGTGAAGTGAAATAGGGGTAGGAATGAAATGTAAAAAAGACAAGCACTCAAGAAAAGAGACAACATAAAAACCAAAGCCAAACGGAAAAAGAAAAAAAAAAAGAGCGGGAGGAAAGTGAGCGGCTGAAGACACTGGACGCTTCAGAGGCGGCGACGGCGCTGACCTCATGTTCTCCATCGTGTCTTCAGGCATGGGCGCAACCGTCTGCACTGCCGGCAGATTTTTGCTGGTGGCACCGTTGACGAATGACGAAGAGGAGGAGGAGGAGGAGGACGCGGAGTCTGTGGCACCTAGATAGGACAGAGAGAGCAGGCGGAGCCGTGAGGAAGACGACGGGCGTCGCAGCAACGCGCGTCGACCGAGGCCAAGATCAGTGTGTAGGATATAAATAAAGGAAATGTTCTAATGTCCCGATCAGGCGGCCAAAATTCAATTTGGAGAGTATTTTATGGAACACACGGCCGCTTGTCTTCTGGTAATGTCCTCCATTTGTGAAAATAGCTTTGCAATCAATATACAGAATCCGTTCCAGGGAGCAAATACCTTCCTCGTCCATTATGCATGTATGATACAATACGACGTCTGCCAGGCTGACAAAGCACTGAATACAAATCCCCTCTTTAATGGATGTGCTGAGTGTGAAGCTGTGCAGAGCAGCAGCGCTCTGCGTGTCAGCGGATGTGCATTTGATTCTTACCTTATTATATGTGGATTCATATTTAATACAACACTGCAGAGAATACGTAGAATGTGTTTAAGCTGCAAACTGTGTTCCAGCATGGGAGAGTTGACAAAATGACCTTTTTTGTTACTGGCAATATATCTATATTTTATATATTTGATATGGTCCCTAAATAGGTCCAAACTAATCATGAGAGGCTCTGGTTCAGTGTGTGTCTATTCATGCTTTCTGGCTGTCAAGAGAAAACAGCGCTTTTTTTTAATGAAGACAAATTCCACCTCGCTTCATCGAGCAGCTTTTTGAATCGCTCGAGGCTTTTCTCACAAACACCTTTAACATGCCGCGGGTGTCTGTCTGCTTCCTCTGCTTCAAGGCTGAACAGACGCCGCACAAACATTTGTACGACTAAAAATATCCTCTAATCAGGTGCGCGGTGTCGGTGTCGGTGTCGGTGCGGTCGCCAGCACCTGTGGTGTTGATCATGCTCTTGGGCGTCGCCGTCGCTGCAGCGAAGATGTTGGGCGTGCTGCCCGCAGTGGCGGCGCCGCCGGTGGTGGGCGTGCCCACCGTGTTGACGGACAGGCTGCCGGGCGGCGGCTTTTTGACCGGAACCACAACGCTCCTGCAAGAGATCACAAAACAAACCCGCATCATCTATATTGTCCTGACTCAGTAACGAGGGACTATTTTAATAAGCGAAGCTAACATTTCTCTATGAGCAGTGTTTGTAACTGCTGTATGTTTGCTATCAGTTCGTTTGCACCGATGGACCGCATCGCATCACAACCAAGGCCGTCTGCGCGGCTCAGACAGTGTATGGAGACATCCATCTATTATGCACAATGTTCAATCAATACAGTAGCTCAGCCACAGAGTTGGAGAGCAAGTGATTCACGTGGGCAGATTTCCACCAAGCAGAGTGTCTCGTATATGTTTACAACACTGAAATATTTAACACGTGGTTCACAGTTGATTTACAAATCAGCTAAAACATTTGTGCTGATTTGTGATTTTTTTGTTATTTACATACATTATGTGTGTGTTATTGGAGATTTATTGAAAAATTCAAACAGGAATTTTCTGTAGACTAATATTTAACTAATTTCCCACTGTCCATCCCTTGTTTTTTTTACAGCTGACGTTCAGCAGCTTGACAAACAGCAGCCGCCACCAGCCATCTGTAAAACCTTGCTTCGGGCCGGGAGGATTGATTCTGGGATTGATTTGTCAGCTTGTGCTCGGACTACGGCGCGTGTCTGCTTTTCTGCCTCGTCTCAGACGGTAAGTGGGACTGACCGATCAAAGGAGTGAAACTGCATGGGGAGCATGGGGTGCGTCTTCAGTGCAGGGTCTGGGTGATACGGTGTTGGTCCAGACTCCTGACCCAGGTCCCCGCCGTCCACTGGAGCCGCCACCAAGCTCTTCAGGATCTCCTGCATTTCAGAGAACCCAGAAACAGTGACGAGGAGAGATTCAAAACTTACTCATCACAATTACAACTAACACAGTTGTAACATTATACAACATTATTTAACCATATGCAGGTTGTTTATATCCTTTCAAGTGTTCCAGTGTTAAGTAGAGAATGATGCTCATGGAAGCATGTGACCTAAATATGGCTGAGCAAATGTAAATTCATTTCCTGACTGCCAGGAACCACATCCATCACTGCTGTGTCATCCGCTGCTATCTACAGAACCCACCTTCACATTGATGCCTTTGTTTGTCTGACTGATGCTGGTGATGGAGGAGGGTGGGGCTTGGCTGGGGTTGGGGGCGGAGCTGGGGTTGTGGGGGGAATCCAGAAGGCTCTCCTGTGACCTCCTAATGTCAGACGACAGACTACACAGCAGATCCGCGCCCGCTCCCCCGCCTCCTCCCATGTCTCTGTCTCGATCTCTGTCTGTGTCCCTCCCCACCAGGCTGAGGCCAAGCCCCAGCCCTATCTCCGAGCCGTTCAGGGACCCGGCCACGTGCCCCTCCTCGCCGATGCCCGAGTCTGTGTGTGGGAGGCCGGCTCGGGGAGAATCGTCCACAGGGGTGGGGGTCTGTTTGTCACGATCAGAGAAGCCTGTGGATGGGTGCTCTGGAGGATAAAAGAAACATGAATAATGCATCTAGTGCATATTGTTCTGTTTGGAATGTTTAAATGTAATATCTATGATGTCATCCATCCTTCTTGACACAGGTATTTGTGCTGAATCCTGCATTTGCCACACCAACGCTCCAGTGATGAGTCACCACCGGCTCATCCACGATTCCCCTTAACACAGGGGAAAGCGACAATCACCTGTACTCGTTGGGGAGTTGATTTCATGGCGGATGCTTCTCCCTGATAGGCTGGTGGACCTACCAATCTCCCGCTGGGGCTCCAAAATGTCCCGGTACTTAGAAACCATGAGAACGGAGATGAAGTAGACGACCGCCAGCGCCAGAAACTGGGCCTGCTTACTGTCATCCTGCAGAAACAACCACAAACGCACAAAACCCAGTCAAAATACTTTCCTTTAAATGTATTTATAACCACACAAATACAGTAAAGTAAAAATACACAATTGCTTACCACATCTCTGAAAACCACAGCTCGAAGGCGATTGATGTCTACATCCTGTAGGAGTCTGTCTGGATCCTGCTAAATATGGAGCAGAATGTCAAATATGGTGTGTCATACATATGCATGATTCCGTCGGGGATGTTAAGTGTTGAGAGCAGGCTGTTTGTGTGTGAGCGCTACCTTGCTGGTGGTGGAGGCACTGTGGAGGCTGTCCTGTGACTTGCTGCTGGTTAAGGACGATTTGCAGCTTCGATCTCTCTGTCTTTGCCTGCACTCCAGACAATTCCTCACTGCCACACAGCACACTGAGGTGGGGGGGAAACGTAAGTATCACACCACACGTGATGATGGGGGAGTCTCCAAAAAATGTTTACTAATGATGAGTCCATTACAGATTAGTACAGTTCATCGATTCTATGTTTTAGGAATAAGAAAAGCTGCAGGTTTTTCTATTAACCACTGAGGAAGAACGAGTACGTGTGTGAAGCTTTAACTAAATATTCAAAACTTCATTCAACGTCATTAATAAATCACTGACAGATTATTCTTCTGCAACCATATGAAATCCAAATGCCGTGTTTTTCAGGAAAAAAAACTTTTGGGAAAGCATTTTTTCATGCACAATATCCTCCGATATGCTTTTTGAACCCAGAACTGATCTGCGGAAGGTTTGGTGAGGACCGAACACATCAAAGCGGCACACACCCAAGCGAAGGCACTGCCTCATCAGACCCCCAGAAGACATGTTCTTCTCCGCTTCAATCTCACTGAAGTTGAGGGAGCTGGCGAACACCAGCACGTCTACCATGGCCATGAGGCGGGACAGGAAGGTGACGGCCGTCTCTGAGGACATGCCCTGCGTCGCCTCGATGTTCTCCAGCTCCGTCTGGGAAAGGGAGGAGAAAACACAACGTTTGCCAGTCAGCCGGCGTCAACCACAACGGGATTCTCTCACCGGCTTTAAAAAGCTATTGAAATACTGTAGCATCCTCTGTTTTTAATGACAGAAGTGACGCTCAGAAGTCTGGTGCAGCTGGTTCTTAAATAAGCACAACCACAACAGTCACGGCCGATTTACCAACAAATGGTGCAAGCAACCTCGAGTAACACATGCTGGCTGAGTGAAATACAATGAAATCTGGCAACATGTGTTCTACACGACACAGAGGAGGTGCAGCCTAATGGCACACGGATAATGGTGAGAGTAGCAGTGTAGCCTATTAGTAGTAACGCCAGCAGCGTAGAGACAAGTACAGCAAAGCCCTTTTAAATTCAAGTTTCCTTATCTTCGCACCAAGCAGTGCTTAATTAGCATATGTTTTAGTTTATACACATTGAAACATGGCAGGGGTTAAAACCTGCTACCGGACCAAGAGTGCGGTTTGTCGTGTCTCTGCTTCACTAAGCAGGAAGTGCAGGGCTGTGGCTCGTCGGAGGAAGTGAGGACACACATACGGGGGTCGGGACAGACACACAAGGTGAGGACAGAAGGGCTTGGGGTGGTGCTCTTAGCTCTTCTGGTGATAGTGGGAGTCTTAGGCTTTGTTTACGCACCTCTCCCCCTGCGCCTCGGCCCCCAGGAACAGGGGTCACCTCCTCTCTCTTTGACCCCCTCTGGGGTCCGACTCCTCCTGCCTTCTTTAGTGTTGATAAAAATGGGAAAGGCTTAGCAGATGCAACCCCCAAGGACTTTTGAAGAACTATCAAGCTTTTCAGCTCATATAATATACTAGCTTCACCTCTAAATACAGCATAAGTCCTCCACCTGGCTTTTTAGCCTAATCTACTCCGATATGACATTGTTAGAATACTACATCTTTAAAACAAGACACACTGAGACAGAGTGATCAATGCATACCCATAATACATACAAACAGCATAGGTGTGGGATTGATTAGCAGCAAAGGAGCACAACAAATAAAAACACTATGGATGTCACACAGGCAAGGGTTAGTGCCAGTCACAATGGTAAAAAGAAACCAGGGGAAAATATTAAAGAGGAAGAAACCGCAACTTACAGTGTTGGAACTACTCTTAGAATTCTGCACATGCAAAAACAGAAAACACACAAAACACAGAGAGGAAAAGGAAAAAGGAAGGGGAATTAAATCAAACCGGTTATCAAACCATCAAATTAAATAGGTTAATCAAAGCAATTAGAACACATATTAAATAAAGCTTATATACTGTGTGCAAGTGTTAGGTTGGATATACGACAATACAGATGAGAATAATCAAAAAACTCTTTAAACTTTAATTTTAAAATATGTATAAACTCTGCCATGATTATATACTGTAGGCAATAAATCCTCTACTGTAATTAATAGTTACAATAAATGTTTGACCTATTCAGTCATAACTGATTAAGCCGAGGGCAAAAATCGGGTTTTGAAGGTTGTGTAACAGTCTGTTAGGCATTAACGAATGAGTGGTGGGCCTGTCGTCTATGAAGCAGCTGCTGAGCTGCAGTTTTCTCTCCCTCCACAGAGAGGTGGAGCCGAGCCACTTACAGAAGGGGAAGTGGCAGCAGACAGGAGAGGCAGGATGCCTCCACAGGCGATGATGATGTTGTCCACCATCTGAGAAATGAGGTGGATTGTGTTGTGGACGAAGATGATGTTCTCGTTGCTGTTCACAAAATCCATTACGGACTTGGTGGAGTGGCTGCAAAGAGGAGATAAACATCATGAGTAACAATTTGCGTTTTGAATATATTCAGCCTAATTTATATTCCGGCCAAGATAGTTTTGTGCTCGATTTGCATTAAACGCACACGTCAAACGCTCAAACTCACCTCCTCCACACATGCACGTCAGTCTCCAGGGCAAACAGCAGGTCAGTGAGCAGTCTCTGATGCATGGGTGACCACTTGAATTCTGGGATGCGGAACATGGTGGTGCGTGGACCGGGGCTGAACTGCCGCCGCTGCTCTTCCGTCATGGGCATGCCTCTGAAGCCCAGGTCGACCCGCAGGTCCCGTTCCAGCTGGGCAGCGGTGCGACCGTGAAGGGCCTTGGAAGCGGGGGAGTCAGGCAAAGACACCAGACCTCTTACAAGGCTAATATAAAACCTGGCACACGTCCAGCTATGACATTCAATTTAAGACTCTTTATCCGGCATTCAGCAACTATGGGAAACTCAGCTTATGTGTGGGCGGTCACTCGGACAAACTGTCCTTGGCTGTACTTTTACACTTATCTATACACGCAGCCGATCACACTGGTGCTGCAGTGACCACCAGTTTAGAGATGAGCCTTGTGAATGAAGATCCCTGAAGCTGCAGTTTTACCACACTGCAGGATTTCTGCTAAGGAGACCTCCCCCCTCAGTTCTTACTGCCATAGTTATGTGCTTGACTCAAGCTGCAGATGCACGTTCCCCACGATGATGATTTTATGATAGTAAAGCACCTGTATAATTATGTGAGGCACATGTACAGACCAACACAAACACACCTGGGTAGTTGCCGTAGTTTGGATCTTTTTTGTGTCCTTATCTTTCCCGTCATCTGACCTCTCAGTATCAGAGGTGGTGCTAGCTGTGTCTCCGCCAGTCTTGAGCCCCACCGCCTCTCCCTCTGCCCCAGATGCGCCCTCCCTCTCTGTGAAGTCTGCTCTGGAGGCTCCCTGCATCTCGGATTGGCTCTCAGCCTCAGCAATGGAGCTGATGTCAGCAAGAGGGCTCTGGATCTTGAAAGGCCCGTCCTCTGGAAGTTCTCCAGATGCGTGGGTCTGGGTTAGATCAGAGCCACAGCTAGTCATATGAGCAAGCAAGCTGAGGTCATCACTGGCACTGGTGGCACTGGAGTGAGCTGGGACTGGGCCAGATGGTGTGGGCTGATCTGTACTCGCCAGTACAAGGGGGTCTGGGGCTGCCAGAGCGGGAAGCAGCTTCTCATCAACCTGGAAATAATAGATGGACTAATAAAATACTAACATGATAATAATAATGATGAGAATAATAAGAGATAGTGAAAAAGTAAGAGACGCAGAAACAGCGCAGTGAATGAGCCCACCTTGCTGAAGAGAAACCCATTGTTGCTCGGGACACTATCCTTCTCATCAGCCAGTGTGATGAGTGGACCCATGTTGCCATCATCCTCTAGGCTGACGCCTGAAAGCCCCAAGCTTGTTCCCATCCCAATCCCTGAGCCCGGCGTGTCATCTTTAGGTGCCAGATTCCCATTCAGGTTCTGGACTACAGCACAGTAGGCACTGTCTAGGAGAGAGTCCACCTCCACTAGAGGTCCATTCTCCATTCCTCCACCACCTCCTCCGCTTCCACACAGGCCTTCTGGAGACAAGTCTAGATCGTCTAGCTTCACTTCTGTGGCCTCTACTTTTTCTGCTTTAATGTCCACCAGCAGGTCATGGACCTCCACCCTCACCCCGGGAACAGCACTCTGCTCCCCAGGCGTCAGCGCCTCCCCGTTGGGTCGCTTCACAGCACCTTCTGCGAGGAGGTTACGCGAGTCTCCTCCGGGCCCCTCGCTGTACTCGGCCTCGCTCTCGGGCGTCTGTGTCTGAGAGTTGTCATCAATCTCCAGGTTTCCATTGACAACGGGCGTGGCAGAAAGCCCAGAGATGGTGGACACAGAGCCTTTCTTGCCCTTCTTCATGTTCTCCTCCTCCTGTCGTTGGTACTCTTCATACATCTTAGCCAGGTACTCCTTATGGGCTTCGTAGGTCACCTGTGAGAGATGGTTGAGATACACTGTAATTGGAGAAGCGATCAGAACATCAGCCCCGACAATAGTTAACCTTGACATCAATAGTCTGCCCCAGGTAGTTCATAAACCATTTGTACCAAAGGCCATAGGGATAAAAAGTAGAACACCAGCCTAACGGGCAATTACACCATCATCCAAAATGTGCTCTCACTTTGCATTGCCAAGACAAAATGGCAGAGGTGAATTTCCAGCACTAAACAGTGAAAAGGCAGTAAATTTGGTAGCGGTTTTTGATATGTATGTGTAAATGTATCAGTATTCAAGAGATAAGGTCACAATTAGGCAAATATTTTAGAATATTGTGTTTAAAATCAGCCATATGTAAGTCAATCCAGTCAACTCCTAATCCACAAGACAAAGGAGGATAATTAGTGCACATGCATGAAAAACTAAAGGTATTAAAAGGTTTTACAAAGGATGGATTGTTCACAGAAAATACCTCATTCATGAATTTATTAACAGATCATTTGTAATCCCGCTGTCACCTTGGAATGTGCGATGGACAGGGTATCAACCCAGACCCTCCAGCCTCCCCATTCGTATTTGATGGCGTGGTAGAGCAGGATGCGAAAGATGTTGTAAACCATCTCGGTTATTTTCTGCTCCTCTGGATTCTTGGGGTTAATGTATCCGAGGGAGAACATCCAGTCCTGCCACACGGAGCACTGCAGCAGGCAGCTGGACCACAACACAGACAACTGCATTTAAATGGGGCTGCAGCCGGAGCTTAATACATGAAAAAACACATGGTTATACTGTAAGGGGTAAATGACATCCTTCGTCTGCTCTCACCGTCGGTTTTCACGGCTGTTACTGAAGAGTTTTATCATGTCGGAAAGAAAGAGTCTCCTGACTTCCATCAGCTCAGCACTAGGAGTGGAGTTCTTCAGCAGGGTTGCAACTACCTTCAGAATCACTGACGGGGGGGCAAAAATCAGCGAGAGGTGATAGAGAGAGGATGAGAGAAAGAGCAAGATGAAAGAGCAGGAAAAGAAACAGAGTGATGTGAATGAGAGAAGGAATCATAGGGAGAAAGGAGAGTGTACGGCAGATCAATAAGTGGGAGATGGCAGCGGGGTCTGCCTCTGATTTTTGCCTTTGTTGTTTGTTTACTCTCATTAAAACAACCTTGCATAATTGGCAGAACAAAGCACACAGAGATGAAGGTTGCAGCGTTTCTGTACTTACTGGGATTCTGGATCTTGACGGTGGAATCAGGCTCAGGGTGTGGTTTGTGAACCACCTGAGTGCAGACCTGCTCTGTCAGAATCTGCCCGGAAAGACGATCAACAGCCGCCAATTAATCGCCGGCAACAACAACAATCAATCCTGCCTTGAACCCGCTTCATGTGCGCGGCGGCGCGTGGACCCACCTCATACAGAGTGTTGTAGGTGGTGATGGAGACGGTGTTGGTGTGCATCATCAGCCTCTCCCCGAGCAGAGTGAACAGACTGTGCGTGTGCATGATTTCTACCTTCCTCCTGCAAGAGAACACACACACAGACACACGCGCTGACTTTGATTGTCACCGGCCTGATGACAGCGGCACCATGTGGCCCTGTCACTCACGATGGGACCGAAGAGGACGAGAAAATAAGAGCGCAACAATTACAGGAGACACTGACAGAATGACAGAACTCCAGCAGACGCCGCTCGTGCGCATGTGAATTATTAACATTAAATATTAATCTTGCCAGTGGGCAAAAATTGTAGCCCCCAGAGGCGTTTACCTCAGAATTCAGGCTCTAAAATGGAGCTTTTAAAATGAAGGTTGATCATAATCTGGTTATTACAAAAGACTGAGGATGTGCATGAATAATCCATTTGATGATTAGCGGAAAAAGTTAATAATGTTGAACCAAGGTTTTTGACATAGTTTCCACAGTTTCCGTGCTCAGTGTGAAGAATGAAGACTCATTCACAACATCACGGTGGAAATGGTCAAATTCACTAATAAGCACAGGACAGACAAGGAGAACTGACATGACGATCAGATGATGTGACACCCTGATGAGGCTTCTTAATTGTAATGCCCTTCTCTTGAAGACAAACATACAGTAGAACATAAGCAGCTTTAATCATACTAGCTGCTCAGATTATTCACCTGATATCACTGTCATGTTTTTAATTAGGTCTCCAATCAGTCCAATCGGTTAATGCATTTACAGAATGATTAAAATTTCCAGTTTTTGTGTGTCTGACTCGCGGTGCCATTGTCTCCTTAAACAAATTCAATTAAAAGCCAAACAGAAGGCTCGTACCTGAGGGCAGGACAGCGCAGTTTACCCAGAAATAATTGCATTAGCTTCTATCATAATAAGGCAGCAACACGACTGAGGTTAAAAAAACAGACCTTCACCCTTAAATTAAATGCCAGTGCAGCTATTCAGATCCATAACATTTATTCATGACATCTTCAACTAATGGCTGAGACGTCAACACAGATAATGAATTGCTAATTTAATGACGTCCTCTCCCTTTACTCATACAGTAAGTGCAGGACACGAGACTGACAGCCCATTTGTGGAAGGCTGCAGCTATAACAAGTATTAAATGTTATCGCGACCATGTGAGTGAAATAAATCATCTCGCATTTATGAGCAGTTTGACTTTGAGTTGGTGGCACTTTGCCCTCGGAAGGTTTTAATCTCCGTGAAAGCGCGTCTGGTTGTTCAGAGTTGTGCTTGTGTTTGGGAACAAGGAGCCCAAGGCAGAAATGAACTGTAACAATACATGGAAAGAAAAAGCTGATTTCTCAAGATTATTTCTAAACACTCACCAACTATTACTATTAATTACACAGTTGAGCATTACGTAATTTGTATTTGTGTTATAAAATATTCACTAATCTTTGGCTGCATTGATCCCAGAGGTATTAATCAATAAATTACTGCTCGGATCAATACGACATTTCCACATGTATTGAAGTGACATTTAAAGGTAAAGAGGCCGCTCTAATGGATGCTGGGGAACTGACGGTGCAGGACTCAGGTGCAGCATGCAGCCTGTTCCCATGTCGTGTAGAAAGAGGTGGGCTGTGTCACACACGATGAATAAATCCCCCCCAACGTTCGCTGCAGCTCATCAAGGTTCCACCTCCCCGCTAGTGCACGCTGTCAAACTGATTATTCTGCCAAGATGTGATGAGGAGGACATTTGCTTCACGTACACAAACAAACTCGTCACAGGATCACTAGAGACTGCATTGCTGTAGTTTTTCCACTGCAGTGCTTTTCTCTCAGTCTCCCTACGTGGACGCAGCTTTTACGCTTAGTAGTGATACATAAAGAGGCATTCTTCCCAGACAGAAAACACAGAGGCAAACGGGTCCTTACTTGTGGCCGAGGTGTTTGAGGAAGTAGCCCAACACTTTGAGGGCTTGGACCCGGATACTTTCACTCTTAGAGGCCAGGAGCTTGCAGATCACCCTGCAACAGGCCAAAGTTACACTGATTACATGTCAGGGAACGCTGTACAACACCTTAGATGCTGTCTAAAGGTAAAAGTAGAAGAAGATTAGAGACTGGGGCCTGGCAGATAATACCGGTACAGTACGTGAAGGCAGGAGAGACAGTGTGAACAACCTCTCTGGCAACAGATACATTACCATAGCAACCAGAAAAAAAAGATATCCATGTGCCGCGTTTTTGGGGAATTACCAGAACAGTCAGAGCCAGAAAATGTAAAAACATCAAGCTGCTCAGTTGACGCTTGAAGCTGCTGACATCAATACTATTACTAAACTGCAGCAAGTAATTAGTATTTATGTTATGGCTGCTGCTAATAAATCCAGATAAATACAGAACTGCATTCCAGTCTGTTGTATGTGTTGGTTTGTTCCAATAAAAGATCTGAATGGAAAAGGCTTCAGCCCCAGTAGATTCAAGTGTTGCATCAGATCCTTGTATTGTACTGCATGTGTGCAGGAAGCATCCACCTTATTCCATTCCTCTGGTCAAATGCAGGGATCATAGAAGCCGGATGTTCGGACATCAGAGCTACCAACAGCTGGAGCACGTCGTGGATATTCTCGTCCTGTGGGGGAGAAATAATAAGAATGAAGGAGGAAGACGAGGCCCCCGCGGCCAAAGATACAGTGGGTTAAGAGGACAAAAAGGTGGAGTTGGACTGAGGATGTAGACGTTTGGGGCGTGTGGAGGAGAAGGTGGGACTTCAGAGCAAGAATAGATATAATTGTTAGAGAAGAGCACATTCTGTTCAGTCCATTGTTGCGCCATTTTTCATGCTGTCATGGTGCCAAAGCTGACTCACACTCTCGCTTGTTTAAGTGCACCATAACTCCAGCCCACAAATTATAAAGCAAAATGTCGCCACCCGCTCCACTCAAGCGCTCGCTGTCTCTCCGTCTCCCTCTCATCTGCCCTCCATCAAAGTGTCTATTTTAATACAGAACCTACCTCATGCATGGTCAGTAGGTAGTTGAGGATGCTCTGCAGCTCGTCCTCCTTCACGCCGCGGTCCTGTGGAAAAGCAGAGACGGCACTGTTCAAGGAAATAGCAGGCAATATCCATCTTATTAACTCCAGATGAGTTCATTAATTCTGCTCCATGCTACGGTGAAGCAGCAACAATCACCCGCGCACACTCACACTCAGTGGCAGGAACAAATCAATACAAGCATATAGATACACAAAATGTACAGCCCTGTGCCCAGGCAGCTGATCTATAACGTACACACACACACACACGTTTCACATTAGGCCAGTGTTTCCCGGGAGGAAGAAGGAACAACTGAGCCTGCGAGGGAACAGGGTCTCCTTGCAACTTAATGATGAATGATGAGAGGCAACTTCTCTCACTTCACCTTTAGTATGAGCTGTTTGAGGAAGAGGAGCATGAAGGCTCTGAGTGAGATGATCTCCTTTTGGGACGGCCTCGGTCCATCTGAGCAAACACACAAACAAAGAACAATTTCCTGTTAAAAAGGGAACAAGATAACGATCAGCTAAGTGCGTTAGCGGTTCAGGCTGAGTGAACCCTACTGTTTACTGATATTAGCTTTTATTGGATTCCTGGGGAGCAGAGAAAAAACATGTTAACACACACACACACACACACACACACACACACACACACACACACACACACACACACACACACACACACACACACACACACACACACACACACACACACACACAAAATCACACACAAGTGTAAATCACTGTCATTAACTTCAGAGGCAATCGAGATGCTCTATAGTTGTTTTAATTTCTACTGATTACAGCAAATACATGGAAATTTACAAATGAGCGACTGATGGTGCAGCAAAGCAAACAAGCCGATGAATCCAGTGTATGCGCTCGCTCGATCAGCTGTTTGCCACGGAGGACTAAGGACAAACAGCTCAGCCTGATGTCGTGTTTTGTTTATTCTGGCATGTGAGAGGTTTTAGGCCTTTTTTACTGTGCCACTGGTAAAATGTCAAAAAGACAAAAACTGACAACTCAGATGTTGGCACTGCCTTTTCATTGATGTTATACTTTAGTTTAATGTGTACGTCAGATACAATCAAAGCTCACGGCTGTGATGAAGTGCCTGAAAATGGCTGCCAAATAACTAATGGAACATAGTGCCAAGTGGACTGAAAGATGTGACCGATGCATCGATTCAGATCAAAACCAGAGCGAGAGCCACCGAGGAGCCTTTTGTTTGAATCTGGTGTTCTGCTCTGTGCTTTTTTCGGCTTTACCGAACACAACAAGCTTCACATGCCTCATGTTTTATCAACAATCCTCCTTCACACCAAAGGTTTGTTGGGTTTTCAATGCAACAGTAAAGATCCCGTACGCTGCGTCAGGTGCTGGAAATCCGCCCTGACGCCACCGTGAACCACCGTTTTTAATGTGCGAGCAAATAAAAAAAGGAGTTTCTCAGAACATTTAAAAAGGTATCGGACATGCAGGTGCTCGGACAGCGGACATAAGCTAAAAGAAACATAAAAGACTGAAGGTGTGAAAGGAAGAAGATATAAAGCTTCTCTCCGTTTGTCATGCTCTGATGCCACCGAATCACATGAGACTGCTTTTTACAAAGCCAAAACCTGACAAGTGGAGCAGTCCCCTGTGATCCATCATCCTTATCTGTCAGGCTGGTACACGTTGGTGGAGTGGTGACACTCGCCATCCATCACGGTTACGCCACGGCTCGGTGTCAAACGGGTGCATGGCTGCACCAGGTGAGGGTGTCTGAGTGCACCCACCTGCTTAAACGGGCTTTCGCAGTCAGACGATGCAAATAAATCCCACTGTTTTTTCACCTGAACTGCTTTTAATTAAACTAATAGTCTTGTCCCTTAACTTGACAAACGCTGCTTTGTGGACAGATGCTAACGGCTGCAGGTATTAGCAGTTCATTAAGGGGCCAAATCCCCACAGTCAAACTGGAATATGATCAAAGAGACAGGAAACCAGACAGCTGCTCCATTAGACATTCCAAGGGCTCCCTTGAATCTGTCAGTCAAATCTGTCTGTTGTCATGGCGACTTGGGATGCGTGCACACAGCCAGCCGAGGGTCCCAGAGCAAAAGAAGAGGTTGATTAAACTGATAGACCTGTTCCGACCTTTCTGCAGCTCCGATGTGTGGCGACAGTGGCTGCGTTAACACTGGTCTCTGCTCTATTACAGCGGCAGAGAAAAATATCTAATCTGATCCGACACCGTGTTGTGTCTGGAATGGTGTGCGTTTCATAAAGGCAGGTCTTGAATTTCAATCAAAACTAAATAGATTTTAAGATTTGTTTCCTCAAATCTGCAAATTGGCAAAACCATTGAAGCCATTAAATATTCCGTTTTGTGTGTTAAGTGTTAAAGGATGATTCGTTGATGGGTCTTTTCAGCTTTAAACTAAAACCAAAACCATCTTCAGACGTTCCTAAAGAGCAGGAAAAGATCAGCTTTCACATTGCTCACAGGGCTACAGCTGACATAATTAGACTCAATTAAAAGCTATGCACACTTGTTTTATGTATCTAGAGATACTGTAGGAAGGAGACCGATCAGGAGTTATCTTCTCCAAAAATGTCAGTCCCACTTTCACTTCCCCTCAAGTATCTCACCCGTCTCACTGCTCTATCTGATCGGACTGAACCAAGGTGAGCATGTCGTCATACACATGTACACGTACCAAGACCTTTGGGGGTGATCCCGCTGCACTCCAGCGGGTTGATGGCCCAGTAGTAGTACTTCAGGGTGTGCATCAGCTGCAGGACGGTGCCGACGCGCCGGATGGTGGTGTAGATGGTGGCGGTGCCGATGAACTCGGAGGAGAGGTACGTGTAGAGGGAGAGCTGGACCTGCACACAGCACACACACACACTTACACAGCGCTGCCTAAAACGGCTGACAGATGTGTGGGGAAGAAGACGTTTCCTGAGGAGAGGCTTCTGTGTTCGTTGTGTTTCTGGTGTTCAAACAAAAGACGCCGTTCTATTGTATAAAAGACAGTCGCAGGAGAAAGAGAGGGAACTTCCCTCCGGCAAAAGCACCAATGTTTACTGTTTTGTGTGATTTTGATGTTTGCGCCTGAAGCCGTCAGGCATCTGAGGAGCTCCTTACGCGGCGCTGACATTTAAGGACGCCGCTCTCTGATTGCTCATTTCCTCCTTCTGTTCCCCTTTTCCCTCTCCTAATATCCTTCTAACCACCCCCCCCTCCGTCGCCCGCACACAGATCGGAGTCTGACGCACGCTCGCCGGTCCCTGAGCTCGTTACGGCGGCCGCAGCGCCGCCCTTAACGAGGCGGCTCTATTGAAGCGGATGGAATTAGCCGGACCACACCGCGTTACGGCTCGTCTGCGGCGAGGAACGCGCTCACCTGGCCCGAACGGCCTTCATTTCATCACACTCGACTAGAAGTGTTTACCTGCTGCGGGAAGCGATAGGAAATCCTTGATCATAACACAGGAGTTCATCCACTGCTGCGAATGTCGCTTGTAACAAACCTTCCCCAGCGTCGGAAAGCGACCGTGTTTACTGCGAGCGCTTGGTACAGAAAACAAGCTTGTCACTTTGGTGCTCGGGAGATGTTTATGGCAGACGAGGTTCAGATGTAATTTCAAGTCTTTCATTATGACCACAGCTATTCTTGCCAATAAAAAGGTGATGATAACTCCCCGAGAAGTGGAAAATAATAAAGCTAAGATTAAAGGATTAAGGCGTTTCCTGTGAGTCTTTCTACATTATCATGGTTGCCTTGTTCACATTATAGCCCTGCTGCATACTGGCAATGTCGACTTTCATCGTTAAAACTATAGGTAATGAACAGAATGTAAAATGTGGGTATGTTATTGGCTAGTGGCGCTATTACTAACAGGTGTGTTAGATTCTGGATTACTTATTTGCGTGAGCAGCAGCTTAACGCTGGCACGCAGAGGTGGGTACTGGGTCAGAGCAGACAGGGAGTCAGGAAGTTTTGAGAACAGGGGAGGCCAAAGCTGACTGGCCCCAGAGGAATGCCAGAAACGCTCTCATCTAGTTCAGGGTGAGAAGGAAAAAGAGGGCGTACACAGCTCTCTCCTGTCCTGGAGTCTTTTGAAATGTCATTTTCTCTCTTTGTTTCACATGCTCGCATGTTCTGTCCTTTCTCTACAAGATGAGCCAGCTCCTCCATCCGTGTCCTACCACCTCTTTCTTATATTATTGTAAAGGCCAGTGGTCACAGATGTCGGCTCCTCCTCTGCCTTTGTTCCACGCTGCTCACCTGCCTGCATGCTAGAAGCACCAAGCTCACTGTTTCCCGCTCGCCATGATTCCCATATTTAGACACACAACAGACCTTGGCAGGGGTGTGTATCCAGATGGCAGCGTTGAAGAGGACATGGTCACAGAGCTGCTTGAGAAGCGGGGCGCCGTGAGGTAAACCGTCCAGATACTTGGCGAAGGACAGGAACTGCTCAAGTACCGCCCTGGTGATGTGCACTCGGGATGACTGGACCAAGAAACGGGAGAAATGATTGTGATGATATAACATGAGAAATATCACGGCTGCTGACCTTCACCCAGCAGTAGTGACCCCTCTTACTGACCTTCTCTAGCAAGTACCCGATCACCAGGAAGCCTTTCCCTCCCAGCATCTGCTCCTGCATGGCCACCGAGCTCTTCAACAGCTCCACCAGGAACGCCAGCAGAGTAGCACTGCAACACACATGTGTTTCACACATGAGCACGTGACGACCTGCTCCATGTTTGCTCTACTCCTCCACCCCCACATTGGCTTCCTCATTCATTAGTCATCAGCCTGCTTGTTTCTCATCAATGTCATCCTGATGATGTTTCCTAAATAGTCTGACAGCAGTGAACATGATGAAGATACTGCCTGTTAACTGCATTAAGGCTCATGGTGATGAGTGTGATACAGTATCACAACCATCTGAGGAGAAGAACATACTGAAGACTTCAGGTAAAACCACAGACTCTTACTCTTCATTACCCACACTGCTCTCTGAAATCTGTTATTCTAGGTTGAAGCATAATTAATCTGAGTCTCTTAGATGAAGACACAAATCTTTTTTTCCCCACATCATTTCTCTGCTTCTTTCATTGAGTTCACTTAAGGGTCAGCTGCAGTAGCTGTTGAACATTAAATTAAGACATTATGGAGCTTCACTCAATTCATTTTAAATTAATTTATAGTCTATAGCATATCATTAATTTCTGTTTATTCCTGCAGACAGCTCACCAAACTGTTGTGTCCACGCTGCTGTCGTTGAGCTGTTTGTAGTCCAGCTGAGCGAAGAGAGGGAACAGGACCTGGATGCCTCCTATGGAGTGGATGGCACTGTGGATGGAGTGGGTAACAATGGCCTTTACATCCTGCAGGAAATGAAGAAAAGCGTCAACACTCACAGAGCCGTTAACAATTAAACAGCTCTATAAAGCAGAACAGCGGGTCTAAAATACAGCATAACTACAATGATTAATGGAACAGTCGTTAACCTTTTAAACCTATAGTTTTAACCTGAATATGAATTTAAGCATTAGAATATTATTATGCATAATGTTCTTTTATGTGTTTTTAATATACTGGTTTATGGTCTTACTTCCACACATTCTTGTTATTGTGTATTTGAAGTGAGGAACTGACGTACTTTGTTATTAGAGGTCATTTATGAATCTGGAGAAATAAAAAGTGAAATGATTTTAAATCTGCCAAAACTAAACATTAGCATTATAGAACAATGACTCCCCCGCTAGTACTAGACTCTAACTGCTGCTTGAACTGCTCATTTTTCTAAGAAAGAATCTTAGAAATGGAGTTGTGTGGGAAAAAAAGACAGAACCCCACCAACCTTCACTGAAGGACACTTCAAAAAAAGTGTTTGCCCACATTTACCTATGAGCAATATTCTCAAAAGGAAGTAGAAATACCAGCCGAGCCTTCTTGACATGGAAGTGAAATAGGCCTTGCTTGTATCGTTTGGACGGTTTAGAGGA
The DNA here is from genome assembly GCF_900634795.4 of Betta splendens. Classification (NCBI taxonomy): domain Eukaryota; kingdom Metazoa; phylum Chordata; class Actinopteri; order Anabantiformes; family Osphronemidae; genus Betta; species Betta splendens. Next base: position 4,954,654 of record NC_040894.2, on the reverse strand, counting down.
TGAGCGTCCACACTGACCTGGAGCATGAGCGCGTGCGGTGAGTGGACGAAGATGGACGGATTCTCCCTGGGAGACGACTCCAGGCAGAGCTGTGCATCCGTGGCCTTGGCATTGTAGGTGAAGGAGATGGAGCTGGCCAGCTTGCCATCGTACAGCACCTGCTTGTGGTGCTCAGCCAGGTGGATGTCGCTCTCCGACTTGAACTTGAAAGTGCTCTGCAGGGACGGGGAAAGAAGAGGAAGGGGTCAAAAAAAAAAAAAGAGACACGTGTCCCGAGACGGGGAAAGTGTGAGCGTGCGACTGTGTGAAAAAGTTCATCGCCCAAAATGGAGTCGGCTTAATTGCAGCGCGAGCCATGTGTAAACAACACAGCATTAGCTTAATGAACGCCGCGCTAACCCGGGCACTAATTCAATTAGCCCAGAATAAGAGATGAAGAGGGAGAGCGGATGTGTGGGAGAGCAGCACTTGGAGCTCCAAATTTATCTTCTCTCTTTGTAGTCCTCGAACAAAAACACACGGGGAAGAGAACAGACGCAAACTGACACACTTTTGTGTCTTTACGTTCCTTCCCATTACATTCTTGTCCTCCATATAACAAGGCAGCTAAGCCTTTATCTTCCAGAATATGAAATATGTTTATTATGGATGATTTTCTTGTTACAGCCTTTCAGAAGAGGACAATGCAGTACTTCTTCTAAATTATATATTTGGGATGATGGAACTGTAAAGAATAAAAGGCAAGTGCAGGCTTATTCTCCTCTGGCTACATTACAGAAATATTATAAATAAAAAATCATTTGTTTCTTCCAGTGTAGATATTGCAGGAGGCTGCATCTGGTCTCTGTGTGCACATCTGTAGCATCTATTTCTGTCTTTGTGCACAGCTCGGCAGGGCCATATATGCTGTGGTGGTGCTTCTAAACATATAACTCTGAGCCCGGGCTCAGTGTTATATGTTTAGAAGCACCACCACCACATGAATGGCCGGTGAGCTGCTCTGCCACCCTTCGGAGCAGCTCCAGGCGAGAGGCGCGCTCCCCTCCGAGCGGCGGGGTCCCCAGGTGCCTGGCTCAGCCTAACTGCAAAGAAGAGCCCCCGGCTGCTCACAGACCTGCAGGCCTGTCTTGTTCTGAACCTTTCATCTGACGTCTGCTGTGGAAAATGTGCCCTGAGCAGTTTCAACCAAGCAGCACAAAATTTCACACCGGAGCAACAAGCCTCGGCACAGTGCAACATCCTTATCTCGGTCCAAGCGTTTCCTGTACGAAACCATGTGTTCAGCTGTTTCTGCTTCCATTCATTTATCAGACTAATATGTGACACAAAGGATTACGCGTAAACCTCTAAATAAGAGCGGAGACCACTAATGCATTTCACCTAAGCAGCTGTGTGATAAAGACGATATAACAAATATAAACACTGCAGCGTGTGTGTGGGGAGAATCAATCACAAATGCAAATAAATTGCTCTTTGGTTTGTTTTGAAGTTCAGTGGGCCGCGGCAAACACTTATTAAAATGCACATTTTTTGCAGCGCAAGCCAATTTATTGTGGGTCATTTCTGAAGCACGCGCGCGCGTGTGTGTGAGCTTGCCTTGCTGACATTTTGAAAAGGCATCAAAAATGTTCTCTCTTTTATATATTAATGTATACACCTTTATACAGCGGTGCTTTAAAACACGTGCCCTTCAATTGCTTGCACAAACACACACAGGGCAGATACGACACTTCCCTGTAGAGATAACCACACACACACACACACACACACACACACACACACACACACACACACACACACACACACACACACACACTACAACCCCACACAGTCGACTCCTCCAACAACGCGTCTCACGTCTGCATTTAAAAAAGTTAATTCTGATTTCAGGAAATGAAACCTGCTGAAGTTTTTTGTACATAGCACAAAAACACTTACATAATACAATTACGAAAGCTGACACACACGTGCGCAAAACAACAGACATACAATACAGGTGTCCAGATTCACATGGTTCATTAATTACGCCGTGGCCAGATTGTTGGCAGTTCCTCTGCACAGAGGACATCTGGACTCCTGTTGAGGAGCGCAGCGAGCAACACGCTCAACAATGTGAGTGGCAGGTCTGATGCGCAACACACAAAAACCCCCAGTCCACGCAGAGAAACGGGACGCTGCCTTCCATCTCCTCCCGTCATTAGGAGAGCACGGAGGCGCTAAACGGCGCACATACTATATATTCAGTACGCACAGCGTGTCGGGCATCGTGAGCGCGTCAGGCGAGAAGAGCTCAAACGCTCGCTGGGCTGAAGGCTTGTTTAGCAGGGCGAGCAGACGCTGTCAGCTTTTCGCTCCTCATTACTGAACAGCAACACTGACACTGGCTCAGGCCAACGCGCACACACACACACCCACAGTACACCATACTGTGCACAATACGCAAAAGGTCCCCTCAACACTGATTAGGCATTACCCAGCGAGCAGCCTGTCATGTACACACATCGTCATCTGCACTGCATGTGATGAGGACTGGCCTACATTTGCATCAAGTCAGGAATCCATGTGACAGAAGCGGAGTTCCTCTGGCGTTGTCCTTTAACAGCTACACACACACACACACACACACACACACACACACACACACACACACACACACACACACACACACACACACACACACACACACACACACACACACACAAAAAAGCCTGCCCACTCGTCGCTACCACGCCAGCACCGAGGGCCCGTGGCTTTGAAACAACTGAGGCGTTTAACGGCCTCTTCTGGACATCTGACGAGCCCATTGTGCGCCATGCAGAGAGGCAATGGTCTGACTGATCAGCCCGAGGAGCGTGTGGGCCGTGACAGAGCGAGGCATCAGCAGTGGTGGCGGAGAGGCAGCATACGGGAGCAACGCCTGATCTAACTTTACATGGGCTTTTAGGAAAAAGCCATGAGGTTTATCAACCTTCACCTTCACTCAGGTTCGTTTTTAAGCAGCGTCTTGATTCCCTGTTTTACAATTCAACACAGAGCAGAGTATCAGCGTAGACACGGATGAATTTTGATCTTGGAGGTCAACTTTTATCCATTTTCCTCTTTTGTTTGTTTTTACAGCAAACACATTGTGTTCTGCTCAGTCTAGGATCCTTTTTTCACTTACTACTTTATTTCCCATGGTCTACAATCAATCTGGACCATTTTTATGTGATGTCAAACCACAGTTATGTAGGTCTAATAACATCTCTACAACAGCTCTACTTACGGCGGAGTATTGTATCCTCCACCTTCTAATCTTCAATATGCTTCTTGGTAATTAAAGCATTCTCCTGTCTCGGTATAAACGATTTCTAGGTAGCGGCGGAAACACCAGCAGCTGCTCGCACACATCAGCAGCCTCTGATATCTGCACAGTCTCATGGCGCTGAAGTCTTGACAGCTTTGGACACCTTCATAAACAAGCTGTAAGTGGCCCGCGGCGAGCGAGTCTGCCAAAACGAGACGCAGACAGCTGGCTAGGTGTTGCTGCATCTCAGCTGTCTCCAGTAGCCAGGCCAAAAGGCAGAGACAGGGCTTTTTAATGCCATCGGCGCTCAACACCCAACATGGTGACGCCTCATTTGAATAATTGTTTTTACCACAGGAACGTTAAGTTTTCTGTCTCAAAGCAAAATTCACCCTTGGAAATTTTCACGCTGCCAATTTGACAAATTAATTTGCGATATCCTGAGAGGTCCGGTACTTAGTGCTGTGTGATAGTGAGGTAATTTAGCTTTTGTTGAAAGAAAAAAATGTAAAACATCCTTGAGTCCACTAAATTTTCCATTCGACGTTCCCGTACACGCATTCTGGGGTAAAGATGTGATCTTTACCTTGTATCCGGGGCCAAGCTGGTGGATGGCAAAGATCTGAGCTGGGTTCAGCGCTTCGCTGAACACGTAAATGGCTCCGAGCTGGCCACAAAACACCCTGTTAGCGTCGGCCGTCTCTGAGGAACCCAGGAAGCATTTGTCATAGCTCTGAAATAAAGTGAAAAAACAAAAGAAAAGTTAATCATCTGACACAATGCGCTGCATCACAGAAAGGAAATGCAGCTAAATCAACCACATGTGCTCGGCAATAACCTCTTTGCATTACAATACACAGGTTCATTGACCTTCACATAATAGAATGCCTCAGACATAATTATTCTTCCTATTCATCCTAAGCTCAGCAGGTTGGTGGTGAAAAGCTCTGTTGTAACTTTGCTATCACCCACTATTAGATTTCTTCCATCTACTACATCCTACTGATACCTTTTATCACAATACGATATCATTCTTCTGCTTCTTCAAAGTGATGAAATAAGTTTTATCTCCCACCTTCAGGCCAAAACAAACTCCGATAGCATCAATAAATACCAAGAGCTGCTCTTTCACTCGTGCGCTGAATGTTTCTTTTCTTACGGGTCCTTCAGCGAGCTTTGGGAACTGAAACGTTTTACTCCAAGGTCAAAGAATTTATTACACGGAATCACACCAGACGCAGTAAACGCAGTAATGCGAGAGTTAACCAGGAAGATGTGTCGGCCAAGGTCACACTACCTGCTGACTGCCGAGTGAAAAAGCTGGAAGCTGGACTTTGGGTTTGAGTGGGCCTGTGATGGAAGAGAGCCCAAGGGCAACTCTGCCCCGGCTGATGAATGCAGAGGGCAAACCTCAAATGTTTGCCAATGTCACCATAGGAGGGAAACGTGAAGTGCAGCCAGACCAGGAAAACTTTACTTGGGAATAAAACTTCCATCAAACTTGGTTTCAATAATTTAAATGATAATCGGAGCCAACTCTGAATCACTGCCTCCCACATATTATTCATTCACCACTATTCAACTGTTGTTTAAACATTAATGATGTTGATCACTACATGTGCTGTAACAACACGATGGCTCTCCACTAAGCCTGTATGGGGGCACTTACATCATTGGTGTTGACGTGCCAGGCCATGTCGCCATATGAAACCAGCTGACCGTTGACATAGCAACGAATCTCCGAGTTCCTCCAACGATTATAGATGTGGACGATACTGATCATGTACCACTGAAAAACAGGAAAACACAAAGAGATGATGCATGGAAACAAAGGAAAACTGAATTATCATCTTATTGTACTACTTAATTTTCTTGTTGTAATTAACTTAATTTCCTATTTTAGATTAATTCAGACAGTTTCATGTTATTTTTCATCACATATCTCCTGTTCCTTATCTCCACTGCTCGATGGATGCTTCTGTATATTGTTTTGCACGCTGTGGGTGAACTGGTTCATTCAATTAGACCACCGCAAGGGAAAACCTGTTTAAGCCTGCGGTGAGCAAAATGTGCTGTTTTAGTTGCTGCACTTAAACACAAACTACTGAGAGATATTGATATGCGCCTCCTGCTGTCTTGCAATATTAACAAAGCTCTCGCTAACATTTTATCTCTATAAGAGCGTTACCTACCGTGAATTCATTCACAAATGTTCTTGTTTCTACTCAACTTAGCTCCTCTCTCCCCTAAACTCTAGTGTGCTGTCTCTCTGAGCCTTCTGCTACCAAACAAAGCACCAAATCTACTATTTCAGCATATTCCTTGGCTTCCTGGATGAAGACTGGAGAGGAGGGCAAGCTACAAGCTGGGAAGTGAATCATATAGTACCACACATACTCCACATGCACACACATTAACACATGCACACACCGGACACAATGGTGTGAGACATGGTGACTTCTAAATGATCAAATTAAACCACTGGGAACTTTGTTAGGCAGTGCAGCGATGTCACTGAGTCAGCGAATTCTGCAGAGGCCATCTCATCAAGTGGATGTGTGTTGATGTGGACATTCACTAGTGTGTGTGTGTGTGTGTGTGTGTGTGTGTGTGTGCGTGTGTGTGTGTGTGTGTGTGTGTGTGTGTTTGTGTGTATGTAGCGGCAAAACGCTGACAGTGCAGGTGAGGAGTCTGCAGGTCTCTATTGACAGACCTTATCCACGCTGATCAACACTCCTGAGTGCAGGGAGAGATGCTGTGGAAGTGGGCAGCGACGCCCTGCTCATGAGCAGTGTGTGTGTGTGTGTGTGTGTGTGTGTGTGTGTGTGTGTGTGTGTGTGTGTGTGTGTGTGTGTGTGTGTGTGTGTGTGTGTGTTCTTACCTTTCGGGGCTGGAAATCGTATTTGACACAGTGCTGAAAGCCTTTTCCTTTCGATTTTAGTGACGTCACGATGAGACAGTTTCCCACAAAGTGAGCGGAGTAACCGATTCCTTTACTGGTGCGAAAGCTGCAGAAGAACCAGAAAGAGTCGCTTTCATTTCTGCGGCTTCCTAATTTAACGTCCGAGTCTCTCGGCTCGCAAAAATAAAAGCTCCGTGGTGAGAATAAATATAGCATTTGAGGCTCTGCGTGACAAAACGCAGTTCGCTGTTGAAATTCATTAGAAGGACTTTGAATGTTTTTTAATAGACATGCCAAGAAAAGTGTTCAAACGTAGATAAATGACATTTTAGCCATGCTGTCTGGGTCCATTTGTCACACAGGTTTATTGTAAACAGTAGCTGATTCAAAGATTTTGTACGAGTACATAATTAAACGATTACTTTGGTAGCGTTTCTCACAAACCCCTGGTGATGCTGACAATCCCCTTCTCTCCATCTTCCCCCCATCGTGTCTGTTTTCCCACCTCCGTTTAAAACCCAGTCCCAGGCTTCTACACAAGCAACAGGAGATGCTTCACTGCTAAAACTGGCCCAGAGGGATCACGCACGGAATGCAGATGCAAATCCATCTGAAGTGAAACCCATGAACCTGTTAGGACTGCTTACAGTGCGTTAGCGCAGCCTTCATGGTTCAGAGAGACCATGGTAACACCAGCGCCAGAGGAGAGAGCGCGCGCCTTCTTTCGCTCCACACTTACCATGACAACCTGACAAAAGGTTACTTACAGTAGGAAACAGGATTACATCCCAACCCTTAACCAGAATAAAGCCCGCTTCTGTAATCCAGAGACTATAAGTGCACGTCATCCTGTGAGCCACTAGCTCCCTGATTCTGTAGCATTAATGAATCAGCGCCTGAGTCAGTGAGGGAGGACGCTGGTTAGCGTCCCAGAGTGAAGCGGTGGAGAGAAGGAGCCCAGCAGCAGAGCAAAGGGGTTCAATTACAAAAGAAGGTCAAACCTAATGAAGCTTCACAGCAGCTAACGACCTTCACTAGCCATAGCAACAGCGAGGCCAGCGAGCGCTCTGACATTTTAAACTTACGCTCTAGTTCATTATCTGTTTACCTATTAACGTTCTGTCTGTGCCATTCAATCTGATGACTTAAATGTTCATCACCTACTGTAGAGTGACGCTCTGTGAGACGATGCATCTCATGTTCAAGAAGAGGAGACGCTGCTTTTCTTGGTTTGATATTGCTGTAAATTGCATATCTTTTCAACATCTAATTCAGGCTGTGGTTAAGCCCATCGTCATTCAGTTCATTTCTCACTTTAACCAGATTGCCACGCGACACAGACATGAGCACTGAACCGAGCTGAACCAGCTTTGCACCGTTTCATCCCAAAGCATTTTCTGACTTTTTCTTTTTAAATCTGAACACGAGTTATAAAAAGCTGAAAAATAAGAGTCTGCACAGAAAGCCTTTTGATACCAATTCTGAGGAGCTGACACAAAAACCTGAAGCCTTTTCTTCCTATAAACTCCTCTCTCACAGCGCTGGCAAGCGTGATGTCACTGGGTCAACAAAACGGCAAAGAGATCACAGATTTGCCGCCAATAAAAATACTCTGACAGCACTGAAGTGCTGGAGATTGTGGATCTTCCACTGACGCTTACAAAGCAAAATTTCTTTCACTGTATCTCATTGCGAGGATGAGATGTTACGTAATATCCCTAATGAGTGCTGTTCTACTTACCAGTAGAGGTACGGCTTGTCTTTATCCACATTAATGTTGTTGAGTGGATCCTGTCTGAACCAAGTGTTGATAGTGAATCCGTTCTGATAAGGCCATTTGGCAATTGGGGGCAAAGCTATAGCCTGCAGGAGGATACACACATCAGAACAGCTGTGTCACTCACTTTGTTATTACAGTACTTGGCTCCCTCGCTCTCGACACGCACCCTCCTGCTCTGATAGAGCAAGTGCCAATTAAGAAGTGCTGACTGACTGTATATGAGAACTGAAGGACCCTCTAACAATCTGTATGCACAACAAGTAAATTAGACGTAACGAGGCTCAGATGTGTGTGTATGTTTTGGTCAGCCTCACCGCTGCACTGCGTCCTGGGAAGTTGAAGAAGGTATCAGGACCGTGTCTCTGAGGCATCTGGTTCAACACGGACAGGAGCTTGATAGCATGTCTTGGCTGGAGGAGGGAAAGCGATAGCATTATGTGGCAAATGCTGCATTTCAGGGGCACAGGGGAGAAAAAAAAACACGGTGTGACCTCACGGCTGTGCCACAACTCAACCAGATCAATAACTCTTCAATCACCTCCACCCTCCCCCCAACAACACCTCATCAATACCATGGCAACCCCAAATCGATCGGCCTCTGGAGAGTCTGCTAGGGGGGGAGGAGGAATTACAGAGAAATAGGGGCGAGGTGGATGAGGTGTTGATCGTTATTGAGCAGAGGAGGTGTAGAGAGAGGGCACGGGGGACGATTCACGGTGTTGCTGTGGACCACTGATCAGTGACCAGGGTTTTTCAGTGCCAGTTGGGCTGGAGGGAAGATTGACGAGAGGGGATTAGAGTATATTGACATATATATAGTAAGCAGCAGTAGCTGTCAAACGGTCACACGGGCCACGAGTGGGCAAAGACGGTGGAGGTTTAGCCTCATAAAGCCACACTAAATGCCCACAGCTCGGTTTTAAAGCATCCACCCTGAATCAGCTAAACTCAGCCACTAGATGCCGGGCCAATCAGCGAACTACAGGGAGCAGTTAAGATGACAACAACAAGTAGCACTTAAATGAATCTCATTAACAGCTACTCAGAGGCATCAAGGCTGCAGAAGTAAGCATGACTCAGCAAACTGCACGACCCATTTCCCCCAACCATTACATTTGGAAATGAATAATATAAAGACCTTAATAAATGATCAACACCAAATTACACCCTGCTACAGTTAAATAAACAATGCATGAATGTGATCAAAATTAAATAATGAATATCTAAAAAATATAAAAACAAAACATTCTGCATTCATGATGGTTTCACCTTCACAACTTACAAACAACAAAACCCTCTGTTGAATTATTAAAATAAATAACAAGAGAACTTAAACATGTAATATGAGCTGAATTGTCCTTGTCTTGACATCCATTCGTTAGTTTCGTTACACTACACAGTCTGTGTAGTGTAGTTGCACAACCATCTCACTAAATGATGTCACAACTAACAGCAGACAATTAATCTGGCTTTAAACAGATATTAATAATAGAACAATGATGTGAGTCTCTCTTGATTCCAGCAACAGTAAAAACGATGACATCATAATTAAAAGGAGCTTGTGAATAAACATGTCCAAAGCTGGTTAACAAAATCAAAAGTAGAAGAAGCACAAAATCATCATCATCATCATCATCATCACCAACTCACCCAGATGCCATTGTCTCCTCTCAGCATACTGAAGAGTAGCTTCAGCTCCTTGACTGTGATGCTGTAACTGGCCATGACTCCCAGCATGTCCACCAGCAGGTCTGAGGAATCCAGACACAGGCAGAAAGTGAGTGTGAGACAGCAGAAGCTTGTGTCACTCTCATGAGCGTCTCTGTGAGTCAGCATTTAGAAGTGACACGCTGCGAGTGTTGAGGAATCAATTATTAAGTGCAGCCATCCAGCTACTCAGAGCCGCTCCGCGGTTTACTAAACACACACAACCTTGAATCTCTGCAGAGTTGCTGTGAATAGCGCTCCTTCACGCCGCAAACGTGCACACTACAAAGTCATTTTTAATAAGTCAGGTAACATGAGCTGAAACTCAGAGGAAAAGTGCTCTTAGCGATTAACTACACAAACAAACTGCTTTAATGGTCTGGCTAATGCAGGATCTCCATCAATCAGCTGAGCCAGTGTAGTATTTACCTCTGAATAACAATACGCAGTGTAAAATTACCTTTGTCGTCAATGAGTGAGCCAATCTGCTTACAACGGCTCCTCTTTCCCATTAGGCCTGCTACTGGAGATATGTATGGAGTCTTCCCACAATATTTCATTAGCCGGAGCCCAGCGATAGGGAATAGAGCAGAAGGCTTGCTCACCGAGGTGCAAGTGGAAAACGAAATGCACAATGTCCCAGTTATAGAGGCCCTGAGCTCTGTTTTTGGTACAATCAGTCCATGTAGGTCATTTTAAATAGTTTTAGAAAAGTCTTAGAATCACGGTTGAGGAAGTCTGTGAGAATTGGCATTAAATTGATTTAAGCAGCAAAGGCCCTGCCGCGGTGGGCAGTAATAACTCACAGAAGTTATGAAACACATTAGGTTCCCTGCAGTGGTGGAGAGCAGGACGGAGAGGACACTAGAGGGAGGGGAGGCGCGAGCGCCGCCCCGGAGCATCCGTAAAGTGAAGTCAAGGTCGATATGATCACGTACACAAACAAATGTGGACGTGCTAGTCTGTAATAAGTCTCCCATCAGAGCGCACACAGAAACATACTGTGGCCATTGCATGTGGCTGCATGTGGTTTGCTGGAAATGCAGGGAACATCTACTGATTGGGAGATTCTGTCTCAAATAAAATGACCACTAAGAGTTTATTCATTGTGGAAAATGAAGTCATCAAGTTTCTCACCGGCGATCATGTCGTCCACGGTGCTCATCTTGAGCAGGACCTGCTGGATGAGGCCCACCTCCGTGCTGGTCTGCAGGTTGCGGACGCTCTTGCGGAGGATGGCGGTGAACATGCTCCAGATCTCAGCCTGGCACGTCACCTCGCAGTGGGACAGCAGCTCCACCATGCAGCCGATGCTCTCCGCTTCCTGGATGATGAAGTTCATCTCCAGGTCAAACTCGCCGCCCACCAGCTGGAGGAGGAGGAGGAGGAGGAGGAGAAATGGAGGCCAGAATAAAGGTAGGTGGACGGGGTGTGATGGAGTGAATAGGAGAAGAAGAAGAGAAGGAAAGGGAGAAGATGATTTAGTAAAGCGTTTAACCTTTTGTCTGTAGTAGAGGTAAGTCTGAGTTGTGATGGATGCTGATTGTGGTTGGGGAAGCATTTCTTCTGCTGAGGGCCACACATGCTGCAACAAATAGCCATCCCTCATGTGTGCACATACACTAACCTCCTCCCTGTCTCCTCACCGCTCTCTCTAATGTGAGCAGAGCAGCACTCTCATGCAAGAACCAGCACTCTCCAAATACAGCAGGCATAAAAATGGCCTCCGCCGCTCCGTCGCGTGCACAGATGCACACGGGTTGCACAAATGCACATGGGCACAGATTAGTGCACCTTTCAGGCCCCGTCCTCTCGGATGGCATTAGTCACGGGATACTTCACTTTTAAAATCGAGTGCAAATGTTTTGTCTGGTAATGGCTGCAGCGCTGTAATTACTTGTGAAAGTGCAGCCTTCGTATCGCGCAACACAAGCGTACCCACGCGGTTCATCCTCGGCACACTGCGCTCTCCAGGAAACGGTAGCCATGGCAACCAACAAGCTAAGAGAACACCGCCGAGGATATTAAATCTGATTAAACGGAAACACGCGGCACGTTATGAGAAGAAAGATTACGAGTGCTTTACAATAAGGAGAGAGGAGTCTGCTTCTGATCAGAGGTGAGTGAGTGTCTCTGTGTCGGTGCCAGTGAACAACAGGCTCAGGGTCAATTCGTGTTCAATAAGAGCTTACAGCAAGTCACTCACATCACCTCCGTCTTCATGAGATAACACTGGGACTGCTGTTTTTTTACATGCTTGGCAGCTTTTTCATTTGTTCATTGCATAACAGTGTGACACACAACAACTGAGCCATCTCCATGACGACCGTGCAAATGAAGACCACCAGATGTTGAAAGTTCTGGAAAAGCTGGTAATTACAGCAGTGAAGCTCCATTTACACTATTTTGAAAATTATGTGATATCGCCATCGTATAAAAAACATTTCAGGCCCATGTACAATTTAAATGCAAGGATTTAACTAAAAAAAATGAAATTAAAAGTTTAACATTTTTAACAATACACTAATATCATCACAAAGTTGAATAAATCATATTAAAAAGCAGAGAAATTCACGTTAATTAGATCCTTTCTGTCAAATCTGTGTCACCGCCCTGATTTAATTGACTTGCATTAATTCAACAACAGCTGCGTGTGAGGGATGGTCTCCATATATAACACTGACACACAATGAAGCAGCAATCAGCAGCAGCAATGATTAGCAACACAAACAGTCTTCACACGGCTGCTCGCTAAAGAATTGCCCATCGACATTAATACTGGGTCGTCTGAGGCTCCATTGTTGCCTCATATTTCACTGTCACCTTGTGATTTAGCGGGTCTCAGGCTACCACTGACAGAGGAAGGTATTTAAACCATATTGTCTCGGCTGGGCCCCTTAAACAGGTCTATTACTACAACCCCGGAGCACAATAGTTTAATCCTTTCTAGGGCTTAAATATGTGAAGGTTTCATTTAACAGTAACAATAAGCTACGACTTCCCTCATGAGGCAGTTTTGACAGAATAGATCTATGAACAGTGCTGCAAATATACATCAACGTATCTGCACTAAGGCTCTGACACGCAAAGAACGCATCCACGTGCACAGTCTCCGTGTTCTCCTTCCATCCGTCGCACTGACAAACTCCCCATCATTTCTAACTCTTGTTCTGTCCCGTTCTCTCTCTCTCTCCCCCCGAGTCAAGTGAATTGATCCAGTGCACTCTGCGAACGCATTAGCGCAGATTAGAGAGGACTCCAGAAAGAGGCGCGCGGAATAAAAGCAGGAAGAATTAATTCATTCCACATTGAATTTTCCCCCTCTCCTTCGAGGTTCCCAATTATACAGCTCACTAGGGACCACTGCGTCCTACAACGTCTATACAACCTGCCTGAAGATGCTCGATATGCCGTGCAACAGGAGCCTGGGGGGAGGCAGGGCGCACAGTCTTTGTAGGAACCCGCTCTCACATACGCAGCAGCTCCAGCACGGGAACACACACGTCCCCGGGGCATCGCTACACATGTACAGCACCAGACTAATCTCTCCGTGCGTACACTTCCCACCCATGTACAAGAGCATCACGAAAAGATGAGAGGGCTGATGCAAACAGCAGCAACTCGAGTCTCGTGACTTACAATGTCGGAAAAGAAAAGCCGGGCGAGAGCAGAAAACAGTGAGAGAGAGAGAGAGAGAGAGAGAGAAAGAGATAAGTGTCCAGACAATCATCATCACACCTCCAAGATGCAACATCTGGCAGGTTAAGACTAAAACCTGGGAGATACAAGAACAAATGAGGGCGAAAGAGCAGGGAGGAAATTGAAAAATGATCTGAAAGTAATGTCTTCAATATAAACATTAACATCAAATGTATGTATAGTCTCCATTTATTGTTGCTTCCATAAAAATGATGGATGCTTGAGAATTTCTGCGCCTATTATTCGTGGCGTCGGGCTTTTAATTGATGTATAAATAAACACGCTGTCTAAATGGCAATAAGGTTGATCACAAGCAGCCCGAGCACACTTGAGTGCACTCGAGCAGCGCCACTGCTGTCGCCGGGCGCACAAAAAAAGATTACTAATTAGTTTTATGAGGGAACATGATTCTTTTGAATACACGCTCTTAACCTTCGATCTCGCCTTTCACTCCCGTGTTCGTGCCCGCGGCGCTGGAAAAGCTCTCACCCGTAATCACATAACACACATGAGAGGCCTGGTGGTTAAAGGACCCACACACACACACACACACACACACACACGGACCCACACAATGCCTCTGGCCTCAGGATATAGAGGCTTGGTGCTGCCACACCATCTCTCCTCCTGGGCAAAGGAAGCGCTGACCTCACCGTCTCACTAGCGACTTGTTTTTGTTTTGGCAGCGTCAGGACAATTAGGATTGGTCAGGTGCACGGCTGTTTATTCCATATGATTACGGTCCCAAGCAAAGCAAGGAATCAACAAGCAGCTGTACGAAAATCAACCTATTTCCCATGTTTCAGGGGTTTAATAAAAATCTGACGGCTAATTAATCATTTATAAACTAATTACTTTCAATACTAAATTAAACAACACAACTTAAGATAAATGACTGCACTGTATACGTTTATCCTCTTGTCTGCTAAAACCTTAAAAAACAGACCCACCTGGTTGAGATGAAATTAAGAGGAGGTACCAGAAGTGAACACTACAGCCGAAAACTAGACTCCAACCCACACCTGCTTCATCTGTTCTGTTAAATAGGTTGCGGCAAAGAAGGTGTTTACATACTGTACACCACATGTATGTCCAGGTTACATACAGCAGCACAAAAACAGAAAAGGAAGCTTTTATTTGTGGAGTGAGAATTTTATAATTGTCCCTAAAATACTCCTCTTGTGCTGCATTGGCTAAATTCCACTACTTGTAATTAATAATAATTAATATTCCAATGGGAACCTAATTTAAAAACAAAGCCTCTCATGTATAATATATAATATAGTAAGTGTTACTCTTCCACCCTGGGGCCCTACTTCTAATTCTGTCCAGCTCTGCAGTGCTGCTCACTGAGACCCAGAAGGAAGCTGGCACCCAGCTTGGCATCGCTCTGCCCGTGTTGGGGAGGTGAGAGACCGAGGAGGGTCGGGGTCAGTGCCAGGACCGTCTTCACGCCACAAAGAGCTTATAGGAGCACTGGCCAGCCAGAACCAGCTCTCATAAGAGGCTTGAAAAACAAACAGGCCCTCTCTCCATCCCACTTCTCACCGGCTACACGGCTCAGAAGTCCACAGCGACCTCAGAGGACAGTGGCCTGTTTTGTGAGCTAACAATCACCGACACCTTTTTGATCTTTTACACACAGTATATTTTGTTACGCAATCTTTAATTTCCCCTGAGCCCCAGATCATCACAGGCCATGTGTGAGTGAGTGGTGGGGGCTCAGACTGTCATGATCTGTGTTTTTGTTCTTGTCATGATCTGTGTTTTTGTTCTAGCTGATTCCTTGTCTTATTTTGGTTCCAGGTTCCGTTTCCTGTTTTATTTTGGTAGTCCCCCGGTCTCTGTTTTGTGTTCTAGCTTCACTCCCGAGTCATGTCACGTCACAGCTGTTCTTGTTTCACCCGGTCGTTATCCTCACCTGCGCTGCATCAGTAATCACTCACCCGTGTATTTAGTCACCTCCTGTTCCCGTAGTCACTTGCCAGATTGTCGTATTCGAGTTCCCTGAGTGTTCGTGTTTCATGAGTTGAGTTCCCTGAGTGTTCGTGTTTCTCGTGTCGTGTTCCTGTCTGTATCGTGTATCCTGCCCGACCCTGGACTGTCTACTTACCGTGAGTTTTTGCCTGTTCCCTGTCTGTACCTTCGCCGAGCCTTGTCGTGTATGACCTGGACCGTCTGACCGTGCCTTTAAGAATAAACCTTTTGTGGATTATAATATCGCCTCCGTGCTGTGCGTGTGGGTTCGCCGTCTGCCTGCTTCGAGTCCCTGACACAGACACGGTTTAATGTAACAACATTAGAAGCCCGTTCTGGCTGGACATGCTCCAGAGCAGACACTCCTCAGATCGTTGACCATGATTGACAGATTTGTCATTAATAACACATTTTTCAGCTCACATCTGAATTTTGAATGCTACAATACTTTGTGATTTGATCCAGTGAAACAACACTAATTCATCATACAAACTAAAAGACCGGGGTATAAAGAAAAAACTAATCACCATCATATCTCAGGTCTTCTACTAAACAACAGGTTCAGGTGTTTTTCATCTCAGTTAATTTCAGTGTATTCTGAAAAGCCCGGCATCAATTTTAATCATTGTTATTTAATTGGAAACGATCTCTCACAGACCCACCACAGCCCATTATGCAGTCAAACGAGCCATTATGCTGTCTGATTACTATGACTGACTGTTGAAAATTGGATGACTATCAAGGCCAACGCTGGCAAAAGAGGCACCTGTTGCTCGTTACGGCTGTCAGAGATGACAGGTCAGCGGGGCGAGTGGACGGTCAATGGCCACCTCCTCTGCCTCTGCACATTAAATTGAGCCTTTGGAGCCAGCATCATCAATATGCAACTTCAAAGCCTCTGGGAGTACACAGGAGAGGCGCTAGGTGTGTTTGTTTAGTGTGTGTGTATGTGTGTGTGTGTATCTGTTAGCATGTGTGGCTCATTACTCATTTGTGTCCCCTGAGTGAGCTGTGGCCATTCAGTCCCTTTGTGCGCTGAGCGAGCGGAGAGACGAGAGGCCCATCTAGACATGAGATCACAGATTATACACTTAACGCTTCGCCAAGAGGACTCGACGAAGCACAAGAGAGCAAAATTGAAGGCGAGCGAGGGAGAGAGGGGGAAAGAAATGCAGCTAGAGAGAAAGGGAGAAAAACAAACAAAGAGGAGACGAAGGAGTGAAGTACAAAGGAGAAGAGAAAGTGCAAGTGTGAGCAAGCGAACGGGAGAAACAGAGGGGACAATGAAAACGAGGGCAAGGCAACAACTGAATGCTATTGTGCTTTCTTATCGGGATGCCAGAGAGGTTTTATTGCCCACAGCCTTACAATGTGCAGCAGGAGGCTTAGCGAGCTGATGATGACCATGGCAAATCTGTAAAAAGACATGGATTACACTGGGGCTAAACTGGCCACTAAACACTCAATCGGTTGTTTGCATGACCTCATTCTGGTATCGATAAAAGCAGATTCAGGATAAAGCACGTTATAAAACTGACTGACAAAAACTAAATAAACTGGAGTCACTGAGGCCCTGAGGCTATTAGTTAATGCATTCATTTGTCAATCTACTGAATATTAATTAATATTAAGAGCAATTTCCATAATTAATTAACTGTTGAGGTGATTTTTTAATGCAACCAAACAGGCGGTCGCACCAGCAACAAGACGACGTCACCTCTATCCCGTTATTATTAGCTTGAGATTTTAGACATGAAATGATCCAGTGGAAAAGCCCTGGGTCAGTCACTGTCGACAGCACCAGAAAAGACAAAACAAGCGGAGGTGACAGGGTGGCGCTGAAAAAACGCAGTGCATGTGTCACCCCCTCTCTCACTCCGGCTATGATTTGATCAACAGTTACATGTTGACTGACTGTAGCTTCCAGACACGTACGAAAAGGGGGGGTGGACTTCATTTCCCATGGGTCTTTGTACCAGCGCCTGCACAGATGGCAGATGGAAGAAACTATATCCAAAGCAATAACGTCACAATCACACAGTCATCATAATAAAGATGTTAGTCGTGTGCATGGAGCCAGAAGCTGTTATAGATGAAATATACATATTTTAGCGAAAGTGCAGATTCTGCAACGGAGCAGTTTTAGGACTGATGCAAAGAGAAGCAAACAAACAAGCCGATGCATCAGCCAGACATGCCTCCAAACACACTTTCCAATGAGCCATGAATTATCTGCTGCCTCAAGGTTTGCTTCCCCCCCACACATATAATTTTTGGTTAAAGCTTTTGGACTGAGAACACGGCCATTAAACAACAATGGTGTAAGAAAAGCTACAGGCGACGTTTGCACTGAAACATAATGTAAAAAGATCAAAGAAATGCAGAAATGAAACCATTTTCACAGTTAACAACACAGTTAACTAGAAATGCTGAGCGTCGAGCCAAATTTTACGGCCAAAATAAGTTTTATTTATGAGTCATCCTGTCATTTGAGGGGTTAATGTGGCGTGTGGAATAAAAATTAAAAATAAAAAATTGTGGCCCGTGAGCAAAGAAGTCTTGTTTACAGTGCGCCACTGTGATCCTGTCAAGCGTGAGGAAGGGGACACATTCCAGTCGAGCTCCTGATCCCTACAATTTAGCAAATAAGAGTTCGTCTTACTGTTCCATTTGATTCAAAACACCAACGTTTGTATTCGCAGTGCCAGGAGCTGTACCCTGGGCACATTTTCAGCAAAAATAACCATGAACGTGCGTCTGTACATACATCAAAGGAAAGCGAAGCTATTGAGTGTTCCCATGTATTGGCTTGTCAGTTTCTATTAATACTGCCAGAAACCAAAAAGGGAGCGCTGGATGAAAAAGGAGTGAGAGAAGGTGAGATGAGACAGTAATAACCTGCTGAGATCTGTCTTTATGAAGCCTCTAGAAAGCCTTTGCTTCACTGCAGACCAGTTCAGTGTGCATTTTCCCACCTCCAACATCTGACTCAAGCCTTAAGTGTGAGCTTGAAACATACTGTGCGCACACATCCCTACAAACGCACATCAAATCTCGAACACATGACAAAGTGCGCTAAAACACACACACACACACACACTCGCATTCGAAAAGCAAAAGCCTTTTAAACATTTCACTGCAAAAAGTTGTGTGGATCTTAGTCATTCTCACATCCTCTCTTGCTCACTTCGTCACCAACACATACTCAGACATGCTCACAACAGCAGCAGCAGCAGCAGCAGCGATTCGCACGGATGACAGATGAATGAAGAGGAGAACTGCGGGGACGCAGGGAAATGTTCCAACGTAATCTATAATCAAAATAAATGAGGAAGCGACAAGCATGTGATTAGTTAAGATTTTTCAAAAGTCAGCGTACTGGAGTGGGAGGCAAAGCAGCTTTAAATAGAGCCGAGGAGAACAGGGAAAGAGATCCAGAGAGAAAAGGACGACCGCCACAAAGCGAGGTCAGACGTTGCAAACAGGGCAGGAGCACAAATGCGCAGCAACAGTAATGGTGTGAATGTTTTGCACAGAGAAATGACAGATAAACAGAGCGGACGGAGCCTTTTCAGCACAGCGGACAGCTCCTGCTCGCTCTGCTGACAGGTCCACGGGCCGCGTGAAGCTACAGCAGAAATCCTCCACGAAGAGGCTGCGGAATCCAACGACGAGCAGCCGAAACCGCATTAAAACCAGCACGTTTGTTTTACAGGACCAAACGTCTGTGACAACACAACAAAACGCACGCAGCTGTGGGACTTTTACGACCCCGACCCACATCCAATACGCTTCCTGCACTGCAGCCAAGTGATCAGAACTCTGACTTCATAAAATGTCTGCCACCTGACCGGCCAAAGAGGCTTAGTAACGGATCTAGCAATAAGCCTTGTCGCATGCTATTAGGTAACAAACAAAAAAAACATTTTTCCCTTTTGTTTCTTAGAAAACACCACACACAAACGCATGTTGTCACACTGTGCCGCGGATTATTGCACAACGCCACAACAACGTTAAGTCTGATTCAACTGGTTTATTTTAACAGACTAAGGGTAAATGTTAAAACGGCCACAAACCATTTTAGCATTTAAATGTAGTGACCGAACGCAGCGTTTGAGACTAACTAGTAATGGAGAACTGCTTAGACCCGTGCCTCCAGCTGAGGTAATAATTCACTGCACTTTCTCATGAATAAATTTACATCCATCTTTATGCAACATCACCGGCTCAAGCTATGGCCTGCTCTGTTGGGTTTTACTGGTTCATCCGGGGGCAATCACCGTTAGTTTCTCTTCATGAAAATAAGGAATTGTAATGCACCCTAATTACCAAACTACAGTATGATAGAAACACTGAAAGCCTACAACTGATCAGCTACTGTGGCAGAACTGCAACTGTTAAGACCTTAGGAATTATTATAGTGCAACAGTAAAAAGGCAGGAAGGACAGAGCAGAAAGAAGAGCACGAAGCTAATCAGAGATGCTATTTTCCACCAGACACAGAACGAGCTGGCTGAATGAAAAGGTTGGTGTCCAACTGCTGCCGTTTTTGTTTCTGTGCCCTATTCGACTTGGGGAAAAACCTGATTCTGTCGAGGACAAATGATGGTTGAGTTTCTTCCTCAGGTTTCATTTTTCTTCCTCAAGACAGGCAGTGATGAGGGCATCCTTCTGTGTTATGTCACAAGAGCATCAAAAGGAAGAACTCAAGGCTAAGACACAGTGCTTTAACAAGCCCGACGCGTCCAGTCTCCAGACTCAACTCAAACGGTCTCATTTCAAAGAACCTGACAGGAAGTGAAATCCTACAGGGCATCCTGCATCTTGCTCACTGGACTCATCAGAGATGAAAACAAAGAAAAAGAGAGAGTAACTGAGCGTTATGACTCAATATGAACTTCTTCCTGTGCACCTGCGGTACAAGTAACAACTGAGCAACAAAGGTCTAGCAGGTCTAGTGTTTCATGAAAAGCCTTTAGCCGAATGTGTGTGTGCCTCACTCTGTCTGTGAGACAAAGCAGGTGTAGACAAGCTGATGCTAAGTTCAAAGGTCAACAGATAAGCCCTGCAGACCTGACTCAGACCAGCCTGGTGGCAATTCAGGATCACTAATCTGTTTGTCTGGTCAAGTGTATGTGTTGCAGCTGATAGCACGTGTGTAAGTACACACAAACACACATCTGTGTGTGTTCACCACTCACTGAAACAATGGGCAGCAATGTTCCAGCTGATGGAGGATAAGAGAGGCAGCAAACAGCTCCAATGAGTCTGGGTGATCCATCACCATGAGACAGGGCTGGAAAATCACACACACATGCATTAAGCACGCCTGAACGAGGCAGTGTGTTGTACTGTCCTGGACTGTTAACACGCCCACACAGCCCACACAGTAAATGTATCAATAAAAGATCAGAAAAGAACATTTTCAGTTGTGATGATTCAATAAATGAGCATTCGGACCAATGGTAAATTCTTCCAAGAACCATTTTTCACATCATCTTCCTTTGTTGCCGTTTGTGTATTTGCCTTCAGGAGATCTAGATGAAGCTTCCATTCCAATGGAATAACTTACAAACAGCTCCATCATCCTGCAGGATGTTTTCATACTGATGGATAACTGATAGTCAACATTAAAAGCTTAACTTTCAGAAACTAGAGGCAACTAAAATTAAATGATGAGAAGTGGAAGGTAGAATATTCTTTACAAACTACCACAAAAACAGGCTTCTACACAGCAATACACTCTCCGTCACACACAATCTAGGTTCAGAATGTCATCAAGATGCCTCCTTAAAAAGAAACGCAGGTTTCCCAGATGAAGATGTCAAATGTCAAATGCACTCACAGAAAACAATTTCCTATCAAAAGGTCATATCAACACATTCTCAAATATCACAGTCCATTGCCAGCGTGCTCTCCCAACCTTAAAGGCTCGCGCTCGTGAAGGCCAAAGACTTGAAAGAGAAAAATAAACATTTGGTTTCAAAAGGATTGTAAGATTAAGATAAGAAAAAAAACTTCCAAGTTCAAGTCGAAAATACCCCTTAAGATGGAAGAGGATGAGCGCTCCCAACCTTATCCCAGTAAGTGACGTAATAATGTCTGAGACCATTCATTCAAAGAGAAAGAATAAGCACGAGTGTGTGTGTGTGTTCTGTGACAAATTACTGAAGCACTGATTTGGCTCCGTGCATTATCTGGACCACAGCCGTGAGCTCCACGTTTCGTATCGCAGCCTAAAAGGTTTCCTGGAAGCAGAAGCTGAACGCAGCAGAGGGCCGGGCGACGGTCAACATGGAGGGTACAGGTGCATTAGGTAAAGAGGATGGGGGGGGGGGATATGAGTCAGTGCCGCTGCCAGCTTTTAGCTGCTAACCCTCTCCTTCAGCTCCTACCTCCCAATGTTTCTGTGTGAAAAGGTTCACAGGAGGGGTAAGAAAAAAAACTGTTGCTACCAGGAACGACGACTTCACAGGATGAGTGAGAATGTTTTATTCTTTCCAAATCTCTTTTTTTTGCCTCCTGATCAAAATCATGTACACGTCTGAGAGCTTATTCTGGCCTAGCTCTCCTTCCTTCACTCAGTCTCATTTGCGTTGGGCTTGATAGAGAATGACTAACAAATCAAATGCGCTGAGAAGGACTAGCTAGCACTGCAGGCGATGGATGAGCACAACAGTGAGCTGGTAGATGTCCAGGGTGTAAAATAACATGAGGAGTAGTCGTTTAATACACACATACAAACGCACACACTACAAAGTTTGCCGTAATGGACCGTCATCCAATGCAGAATGCAGCATGATGAATAGCTGCACAGCCAGCTATACTTCACAGATGTGTGTGTGAGATGTTAAGGGAGGGAGGCGAAGTAGGCCAGCATGAATATAAAATCACCCCTGCCAGGCAGCGATGTGGGCTACAAGGAGGAAGGGAGCAGCGCCTGTATTTTTCATGTGCGTGCGTTTGTGTGTGTGTCGCCAGAGAAAATGTGCAGATGGAGGTGTGGGAGACTAAAGCGAAGGTTGGTGGGATCATTCATTTCTCTCTCTCTCTCCGAGGCGTCCAGGAAACAGGTAACACACACACAGGCACGTTGAGTTTAATTTGGGAACGAGTGCATAGTAGGTGACAGACTAAAACACACACACACACACACACACACACACACACACACACACACACACACACACACACACACACACACACACACACACACACACACACACACACACTTTCATTATAACAATACAATTCATTTATTTTAAAGATTAACTGTTTAGTTTCAACATGCGTAAAAATATTCATTATATTACAAAGATTCCGGTGACTTTTCTTTCACTGACTGGTTGGATTCACTTGCAGCGCGATTACACTCCCTGAACCCACCGTGTTTCTTCACTTTCTATTAGCTCGGATCAGTTCTCACCAGCTGAACCGTTAATTGGACAGTAGCAATTACCAGACGGCGCCACTGATTTAAACTTCTTCAATGGATCTATCTTTATCTAAGGCAATAAAACCTACACGCGTTAGTGCAGTCGGGCTATTATACTGTAAGTTTAATCAAAAAGTGATTCATATTAATGATAACAGCAGTGAGACTGTAGCACAAACAGAGGACGCCTCTGCTTGGTTTAACAGGGCTACGTTTACAGATCAGTAGCTGATAATGAGCACATTTCTAAAACTAAAAGGTTTCAGCAGGAGTTCAAGAAATAACAAATAAAAAACCTGCACATAAAACCACTCCTCACACAGTTTGGGCCGAGGTTCCATTTGTCAGCTCCCTCCATCCCTCTCTTCAACTTTAGACACAATTAAAGCCTATAACACTACGTAAGAGGTGATGCCACACATACTGGTAACAGCAGATAACTTCCCTCCAGGCTTCTGTGGCTCCAAATGTGGCGAGGACGAGTGGAAAGAGACAGTAAGTGTCGAAAAAGGAACAGAGGAGGAACAGCAAGGCAGACGGCTCTATTACCTCCTCACAATAGGGATCATCCACACTCATCCACCAGTCGCTTCACCCAACCAGGGAATCTGGGAGCGAGGGATGAGATTACACCGAGGGGTTAGGGAGATGGACGTGCTTACAGCACATAAAGAATAAAGATATAGAAGAAGTGACAGAGAAGTAACAAAAGGTGCCGCTGAGCCAAGATTGGACTTTTTTTTTTTTTACACTCTCCTCGTTCCCAGATTGTGACCTACGGAAAATCTGACATGGTTCATCCTCAGAGAAATCCCAGCATCAGGAAATAGGAGCTAATGAAGGATGAGGAGGAATTTATGGAAGTGGAGCAAAAGCCAGAAGAGTAAGACAAGGAGCGGTGAGCAGTTTAGCCTGGACACTTAACTCTTCACATACTCACATTTTGTGACTTAATTATTGTGATTTTTTTTCTTTCCAAAAGACATTCATCAGGCTGTAAAGGGAGTTTCCAGGATCCCACTGTGAGAGTTATACCAGCAACCTCCATTTACACAAAGGAATGCTAACACTGCTAACAAGCCAGCAGAAGCTAATCCCCCCGACGTGAAAGGAAAACATTCAATTAAAACGTTGCGCTTCACTCTGAAGATGTACAAACTCTTCCCTTTACTCGGGTCTGTGGGACCCCTGCTGGATTTCAATCCCGTGTCACCAGGAGCAGCGGAGAGGAGTGCACTAATACACAAGGCGTGATGAGGCTCCGCAGGGGGGCGGAAACTCATCAGACCCCCACAGAACTCTGAGCAGCCGGACCCGCGAGGCACTCCAGAAGAAAAGAGCACCTGAAGGACAGACTTTTCATTTTTCTCTCCTCCTTTAGTTCACCATCGCTCTCTCTGATTGACCCGATGAGAAGCGAGCGTTGGCGTCCGCCCCGTCTCTGTCTGTCTGGATCACGCAGAGGTCAGGACATTCCCGGCTGTCAGACAGAAAAGCGAAGCCGGTCCCGACCAAACCGTCGCGTGTGCACATGCACGCAGGGCACCACGTACGGACATTCTGAGTAGCTTTTGTCCCTTGGGTCAGAACCGGTGCTGCCGTCACGGGCCCCGGTCACACCCCGACTAAGCCTCTCTGCAGCATTACAGCAGCTCATCTATCCCCATAATAACTGCTAGCATCATCTCGCTCGGTGAAGATAAACAAAATGTGCATCGGCAAACTGAGACTTTATTGTCCTTCAAGCTGCTGATTTAACTGAGGCTCATATTTGCCCTTCCCCCATGAAACAACATCATAATCTACAAGTCTTTATTACAATTCATTCCTTTTTTCAAGCTAAATGGAAAACAAGTTCTATTTTGTCTCTCTTAGTTGTGAAGTTACTTAAAGGGTTAAGACAAACACATATGAGAACTGAATTCTTAATTTACATAATCAGGGCCTGGCTGTAAATGACATGAAACCGACCTGTCAATGCTGACCCTATGACAGCGTCAGTGTCATAGATCCTGTTCACTCTTAGAACCTTTGCCAGGATCACGAGAGGTAAATTCACCAAAGCTGTGGCCCAGCATCACTAAATAGACCTTTAGAGTCTTCTTGTGGGATCTTTGTTTTGACAGCCATCCGCATGGCTGTCCAAGCACATCATAATGTGTTGTTATTTCCTCTGCATGGCCACACAGCAGATTAGTGGTGCGGGGGAACGTTTAGCCTATGCCCCAAGTCCGCAGCCACAGGGCAAACTCGGAAAACAGTTAGATTCAATTCAATTCTGTAGCGTCGTTTCAAAGCGCCTCAGGCCAAATGCACTGTAAAGCGTTTTAAAACTGAGTGACTCTAGAATCTAAAGCATAAGAGTCAGAGTCAAATTAGTTTTTATGACACTGTCCTTATTTTTCCAACCACTCTTTATCTTTTAAGAAGTCTCAGCAGGTTTGTGCGTGAATGTGCGTTTCTGAGTCTCACACGTGTGTGTCACATTCATTGTGATGCGCCGGCTTCAACCCGGCTGCTGCAGACTCTGTATCAGGTGACCTTGGTGATGCTGGAGCGCGTGGCGGAGAATAATGAGACGTTTGCTAACACTCTACGGGGCCACAGGTGGGGATTGACGCCGCCATGAGATATTAAAACTGGCCACGGAGGAAGCTGAACGGTAGAAAAAAGTAAAGACGACGAGACCAAGAGAGAGGCAGCGCGTGTCAACAGACTTTTTCTGTGCCAGACACAGCGTTTTGATCCAAAAAAAGGCATAACAACTAGATAAAGCTGTCTATAAATAAGCACAGCTGGTGTCGTACTTAGGCAGGCGGACTGATAGCGCTGCCTGTAGACACACTAGGAGCAGACCTCTCAATGCTTCCAATAAAAAAATACATATACGACAATATATTTGAGGTGGAAGGATCACATGTCAACCCTGTTCCTACTGTCAACAGACATCCCTCCTCATGTCTCCCTCCAATAATTCAACATCACAATATGCCAGAGCAAACAGCCTCAGACTGGGATGGAAGCAAAGTGACTGACCAATAAATGGAAGAATTTGAGGTTTCAATCCACAGACCCACTAGTGTTGCAGGGGGAGAGAAGGCAGTGTCCTCTAAAAGGATGACACAACCATTAAATGGGTCCATTACCACACCATAAAGCATCCTGGCCTGGACAGAGCACCATCTGTAATAGTGGACCCCAACCTTTTTGGCCAGTGACCACAATGCAAAGTCCACCAGTGACTCACTGAAGGGTCCTGAATATACAGTGCCCATGGGTTATGACCCAGGCCTGTTTTTATACGCTTTATACGTTAATCATGTAGATCCAAAACAGAATAAATGAACTAAACTGGAATTGCTGAAATGTTTTATATGTCATGACCTCTCTCTGACCCCTTCTCGAAGCAGCGATACCCCCAAAGGCTCCATATACCTGGACATATTTATATGCGCAGCAGGGTGACAAATTAAAGACAAGCAAATAAAGTGGGGAAACGGAACTAATGCAGATGTTTCCCTGTGAGCCTCATAGAATAGCTTAATGAGAATGTAAATGATGTGCACCCCAAGCTATTACCTTCACAGCCCCCTCATGTCAACCCAGCTGCTGCCTATTGGGGCTTTTAAAGTGATATGCCTCACAGGTTTTCATCAAAAACACTAAATTGGGTCATGATTTTTGGAAAAATAGCACAAGTCCCGGCAGTCGAGATCCAAGCGTTAGATTTGCGGTGACCCACGGTGCCTCCAACCCATCCGCATGCGAAACCAGCCTTTTTCCCCCCTAGTGACCACACTTCAGCCCCGACGGCACAAACTTCCCTTTGTCCCGATGCCGCCGCTTGACGCCGTGCTCGCCGGCGCAACGATCCGAGACGGAGGGAGACAAAGAAGGAGCGCGAGAGACATAACGACGTCGTGGCAGAGAAGCCCGGAAGTGGAAAAGCAACGCCAGGTGGCCAAGCGTCTGGAGGCAGGCAGTCAAAGAGCAGCGTTGCCATGACAACTGTGATGCCTTGTTGGTGATAATAGCTGAGCACCCCCACACACACAGTACGCGTGGTCCTATACTGTAGGTGCACTACATGTACTGCGTGTTTACTTTTATTCATGCAGTTTTCCCACAATATTAAAAACCAACATTTCTTTCCATCACAGCAACGCGGGCAGAAATAGACGCGAGCCAACGCTGCTGATTTACTCTTGTTTGCTGCTGAATCATTACATCTTCCCCCTCCGTTTCTCCTCGCCGGCGTCCCAAAGACGCCGCAGTTCATCACTTTCCGACGACCAGCGCCGCGCGGCAAAGAACAGGGGCCGTATCTGATCCGGCTGACGAGCCATCTGTTCACGAGCCGCAACGGGTTCTGATCAATACGTCCTCGGTGGACGGACTGTGGCTGCTGTGGTCTCCCACATTGACTGGAATAATAGATCGGCCTCTCAGTCACGGCGGGCTCATTGTAGCGGCACTATGATCACCGAGGTTTCCTGCCTCCACACCTCTTTGTCTCAACTCTTTTAATTAAGGAGCTGGGCAACAGAATTCCCTAACAGGCTTAGCTATTGGCAGCCACGCAACCAGAACTGATTGTTCAATTCACAATTTAGCAAGTAAAGCGGCGTGCGACGCGGAAAAAAAAAAAAAAAAAAAAAAAGCGCACCACGATGATTTGTTAGTGTGTCGCGCTTCGGAGCGTTGAGGCATCGGACCGGCGTTCGCGAGTGAATGCAGGTGTTTATGTATAACAGGGAACATTTCAGATGAACGCTCCGATGAGCTTCCACTGATCTGATGTGGACCGATCCAGAGGCCGTCCCTCTTCTGCTGCATCAGCTGGTGATTTCTGAGCACATAGCCACTGCAGCATCCTACCACCTCATCCTCCTCCTCCTCCACTCTCGCTTCTCCTCCCCCACCCACAACCCCCCCACCTCGCCTCCTCCTCCACCTGCTTTTAAATGCATGGCGCTGCCCTGCCAGGCCAGTCTGTGCGCGCAGCATCATACCTCTCAGCCCTCCGAGTGAGCGAGGAGACTGTGGAACAGGATGGATTGTTATCAGCTTGCACAGCCAAGGGGGTTATAAGGGATAGAGACAAGGTCGGACTGAGCTAGCAAAGCCCCCCTGCTCGTCCGTGTAGTACCCATAATCAGCTGGGAGATGAGAGGCGACCTGAATCCGGACGGCCTGCCGGTCTGACTGAGAGAAAAATGGTTTAGCCCGGCTGAAGGCTGTTCTGCTTCAGGCATCCAGCGGCTAAATAGGCCAGCGGCAGCGTGAAACAGTCAACCACTAAAGAGCACGGCACTGCTATCAGGTCATAATTTACATCAACATTACCCTAGCTCTTTCTTAAAAGAGAATGAATAAGGATGAGAGTAACCACCCCCCCTTCATCATGCAGTACACGCCATCGCCTGATGCATGGAGGAGGAGGGAAAACAACCTGGCAGCATCCAGCACACGCGTCCTATATCCTCCCAGCGCATTAGAGCCTCAGAACTGCATGCGCTGTACGTTCTGCTCATCTGTTTCATAACGGCATCACATGAACACAACATCAACAGCTACACTCCGGTGTTTGCTCTGTTTCGGGCCCTGGCGGAGGGGGGGGGGGGGGTGATGGAGAAGGGGGGAGGGATGGCCACGTACATCAGAGCAGATCCATAAACAAACTGCTGCTTCAGACACAGTGAAATAAAGCACAAACCGCTTCGCAGCTACCTATACATCACTCCTTTGCGCACAGGACGCAGGGCCCTGCCTTCAACAATGGGCCTGTGCATAATTTTAAGCGATCCACGCGCACACACACACACGCGCACGCCTATGCCGACGGATAGCATAATGCTAGTCGGCCTTTGTCCGCGTTGAATTAATTCGCTTCGGCGCGACACGGACGCGCGTTAAAACCCCATCTCGCTCATTAGGAATGCCGAATTCATTCCGTTCGGCTCCGCGACTTGCGCGCGGCGCGGCGCCGCGGCCGTCTGCGCGTTTGCCGCCACCTGCCCGTGCCTCGCATCGGGGTACATATCGGGGTCAGGTGAACAGCCTGCGTGCACCGTCTCCCTTCTGCGAACGCGGTATCGCCGCCGCACCGCGAACGTGTCATTTAGTCAACAATGGCCGGCGATTAGACTCTCCCCCCGGTGCCTCGGTGGGGTCACATGCTTCATTCAAACCTCTAGGCTTTACAATGATACAGCTTTATGCACCCCCCCCCAGCACACGGCCTTATGAATGCTCCGGTTTATCCGCAGAATAGATAAATCCCACATCCATCCTCCGAACAAACAAATGACATCATCCCCTGAAAGCCACATAACCGGGCTAGCGGAGCGTCGTAAATAAAACATAGCGGGTTGAGGCGCAGTGATTCTGCTCTTTCTATGGCTGCCTTTCTGTTTTCTGCCCGGTCCTGCTTCCACTCACCAGGTTTAGCACCGTCTCCACGATGTCCCGATTGCTAACCTCCCCGACCTGGATCAGGCCCACCAGCACGGCGAATTTCATCTGGATATTCCTGATGGGCACGGCGGGGTTGATCACCCCGGCCGGGAGGACCATAGAGCCGGCTGCGGACACCATCCTCTCCCCGGTGGCGCCGGAGCCAGCGCCCGCGGCGAACTGCTGCTGCTGCGGCGGCGGCGGCGGCGGCGGCGGCGCTGAGGCGCCCGGCGGAGGCTGCGCGTCTCGGTCTGTGTCCGCGAGCGAGGAAGCAGAGCCCGGTGGTGCTGAAGCCGGCTTCTCGCTCGACA
Organism: Betta splendens; assembly: GCF_900634795.4. Taxonomy (NCBI): domain Eukaryota; kingdom Metazoa; phylum Chordata; class Actinopteri; order Anabantiformes; family Osphronemidae; genus Betta; species Betta splendens. The sequence goes on along the minus strand of NC_040894.2, from coordinate 4,925,101 downwards.
TTTCCCCTCGGCAACAGGGAGGAGAGGAGCGGTCGCCGCTGTCTCTCACACCTGCTCTACAAGCTTGGGCGTCTGCTGCTGCACGAAACACATCCGAGGGAGGGAAAACAAGGGACGGGAGGCGTTTCAAAACCCGGGAAATTGGCCCTATCCTCCAGAAAACGTGAAAGGATTCATGGGGCTAGAAAAAAAAGGATGGAGGTTTGACAGAGCGGTAGCCTACGCTTCTCCCCCTCTCGCGCGCGCTCTCTCTCTCCCGTTGGCAGGTTGCAGTCAGTGCGGTCGTCGAGCACAGAGCGCCATGTTGACGCCCCCTGTCTGCGGTAGCGCGCTCTAGCCGCGCATGCGCACTCGGCTGCTTTCTCGGCGAGGCGCTGGAGCGGAATGACATGGAGCCGAGCATGCATGGGTTCATACAGAGCTCAGCTCCACCTAAACAACTGCATATTTAGTTTAATTTAATCTTGCGATGGTTCTAATATTGGGCAAATGTTCAACACCAAATAATACATGAATACAGAATTTTAATAATAATAAATAAATATTTAGAAGCTATTTTGGGTGCAGTGCAGGCAGTTTCAGTTTGGTTTTGCAGACAGACACTATTTATATATTCAGCAGGCTCCCATCAGTTCCACTGGTCTTCAATACAACTCTTTGTTTGCTTATTAAGCATGATGATTGAGCATCTTCACCTCGCTTCTTTGTGTCTTACAGTATCCTGCGGTGTCCGTGCATCCTCGTGGCCACTAGTTCACTACCTGTATGTGTGAATAAGCCTGTTTCACACTCCATGTGTTCCTCCAACAGGGCACATCTGCTGGGTAGGATTTCCATTAGCAATGAAGCTACAGCGGCTGGTTTGTCGCCCCGCCTCTGCCTGTTGTGTGTGCGTGTATGTGTGTGTGTCTGTCTGAGTGTATCTTCACATAGGCACTGATGGCAGGCTCTTTGATGTGTCGCTTCTTATTTTTCTTGAGATGGTGACCGATGACAGGGATGACAAGGGTGTGTGTGTATGTGTGTGTGTGAGAGACGCGGGGGTGTCGTTTTCACATTTGCACACGTGAACGTGCACACGTGCGCTCATTAGAGAGCTTTACAGAGCATCAGGGGCCACTCTCTGTTTTGTTCACCTCGACCCAAGCATCATCACGCACACGCATGACGAAAGTGAAGGAGGCTCACACTTAGTCGCACACTCACATGTGGCGCTTTGCATCCGTTAACACACTTCTCTTGCGCTCATAGAAACAATGTCTCGAGCTAACACGTGCTCTCAGATGCGGACACACACACACACACACAAAACACACACACACACACACACAAACGAGCACAATAGGCTCACACGCAAACACACTCCTCTTTGTTTCCAGACAAAGACTCTGCAGCTTTGTCATGATTCAACAAAAGACCTTCTTTAGCAGAAAGAGAGGTCTTAACCAGGATCTGGTTGGTGATTGGGTAAAAGCACTCACATTGTTCTCCCTCCCGTTCCCTCCCCCGCTCACCCGCTCCGTCTCTTTCCCCTCTCTCACCTGTAGTAGAGGTGCAGAGGTTGAGGGCAGGCATTTTCCTCCATGTTGCAATGTGTCTTTGTGCACGGTGTTGCCAGCGATCAGAGCGCCGGAGCTTCGGAGCGGCTCCGACACCATGAGGATCAGGCTGGAAGAGTACAGCAGAAGTGACACCTGTCAGAAAACATTTGATCAGAACGCATGGAGAAAATTGTAGCTTGTTTCTCGGAGATGCTCCTGTGCAACAGCTGCGGCTGGATTTGGTTTCACTCCTCTTTCAGCAAGAATGAAACCCAGGTTTCAGGCGTTAACAAAGCAGAGCTCTGTCTGTGCTGCCAGGGGCAACTGAAGGGCTGACCCCAGACAGTGGCAGAGCACAGGTAATAACTTCCTGTTTTCACAGCGAGGTGTGGTCATCATCATCAAGATGGCTCTGTGTGTGTGTGTGTGTGTGTGTGTGTGTGTGTACAGAGGGATGAAGATGGAAAGCAGCCAAATAGAGGTGGCACAACACAGCTGCCGTCTCCTCCCATGCACTTTGCCAATTAATCATTTCGGATCTGTTTCTTCATTGTATATTTCTCTCTCTATAATATAGAAAAATAAAAATATTTAAAGCAAGGCCGACTTTTCGAACTGATTATAAAAGTCTAATTATTTCTCCCTAATTCTTTATTTATTCCAATTTTAGAAGAGAGCCGGACACGGCAGAGCTGAGTGGATTAATTCCCACTCATGCAGCTGCTCGCTTGATGCTTCAGTGCTGCATATTGTGGCACCACACTGTGGTCGAGGGGCATTAGGAGGATTTACTCAGTGCCACTTTTACTTAGAGCCTTTGCAGTTTGACAACAAGAAGGTCATATTTTCTTAAAGTGTTTCCCCTGTAATGAAAAAACAAATATATATTTATATATCCTCAAAATCAAATGCATTTGTAGCTTTTGTCTATTTTACTTTTTTCATCCCAAAGGAGTGGAAACGCCTTCATCCTTTTGAACAGTCATTAAACTAGAAAAATACTTTTTGCATAATAACAGCAGGATCTGAAATATGAAAAAAGCACTTTTGACATTCTCTGCAGAAACTGACTTACAGATTTACAGCAGACCCTTATTTTCTCTTGACTCAATTTCTGTAGCTAATTGCACACGGTTACCAGGCCTGTACTGTAAATACAGCTGCCAACAAAGCCTCATCAATAATTCATTCAATGCATAATTTATTCACTGATGACCTTATGATGGCAGTGTGCAGAAATACAGTGGTTAGCCAGTCTCAGTGGAGATGCATCTGTTTCCCCCAGCTCTCCCTCTCCTCGCTGCTCGTCCCTCATCGGACGCAGTGCAGATAAAGAACAATAGAAATAAACACTCAAAGTTCATCAGTGCAAACACCAACTGAGAGTTGATGGGGTGAATTATGATGTGTAATGACTGGAGGGGAGAGATGTTTTCCACTTCCACGGCCATCACTCCTATAGGAGTCATTTATGTTATTATCTAAAGCATGTGTGACGTTAATAACAGTAAAAGGAAAACCTCAACTTCCATCTGTATGTGCTGTAATATTCACTTAACAGATATTTGGTGGTGTGTAAAAATGTTGTTAAATGAATTAGTTGCAGTGTTTTATAAAACCAAATAAACGCATTTTTTTTTTTAATTTTCAGGGGAACTTGCCTTCCGAGGTAATTATCGGTCTCAAAAGGTGAACTCGCCTGAAATCCGCCGCGTTTTAAAGACTTCTCCTGTGTTATTTTTCTGCACATCCGCCAATGCACCGCAGACAGAACGGCACAGTAGCGAATTCCGCTTTAAATGCACGCATTTTAACCTGGATTTAAGTCGCAGCCCACGGCCACGAGTTCCTTTCGACATCACCGTTCACTTCCCTAACGCTCCTCCCCACTCCCCCACTTGACTAATGTGATCTGAGTGGACCAGTCATCTATGTTTATCATTTGTGTGGATTAAAAACCGGTGCGTGCACACAGAGACGTCTATTGATAGGATGAAGCTTTTGAAAGGCGTTGCAGGCTGTTCCTGTGTCTTCCAGAAGGGGTCGCTGTGAGATCTCACTGAAGAGTATGTCTGTAAATAAGTTTCTGTTATTATTATTATTATTATTATTATTATTATTATTATTATTATTATTATTATTATTATTATTATTATTATTCAGCATGTAAGTGGAACTATTCCTAATGATGGAAACACTTTGTGCATGGTCATGTTTCTTGTTGTCTTTGATTAAAGGAATAATTCATAACAGTAGTGTGTTTCGAGGAGGATGACAGACTGAAGACTGTCATTGCTGACAAAAAGCATTCCAGAATAAGACGGACGCCTTAGAAAATCGATGCTTGATTTACCTCATCAGAAATGTTTTTGTTTTTCAACTGTAATTTGCAGCATAATGTTCCTCATTTATCAGGGCCCGTGGAGTAGTACAGCTGAAGTGCACCCACGGTGCAGACGGTCATTAGCATTCAGGAGGAGTAATATTGTGCCCTACTTTCTAGATACAACCACTGACATGTTAAATGAGGTAGGAGGTAAAGTAATATTTCTCTGATCTGTGCTCTGCTACGAGAACAGACAAACTTCAGCTCAGAGGACGGACGGACGGGAGGGGGTCCGTGTTTAGACAACTTCATCGCCCTCTGCAAGATCTCATCTAACTGGAGTAAGTAGGTAAATGTGATTGAATATTGATCTGAGCTGTGGAGGTTTAGCTCCATCCGTCCATCCATTGAAAGGACGTGCAGAGAGAACAGTGAGAACATCCTCAGGGAGAACCCGGTGATGCTTTCATGACTCTTCATTCACTCGGTTAGCTAAAAATACGCTGCATGGCATACTTTCCAGACTCATTCATGACCTTCAGTCTTCAGAAGGGAAACAGCACCCCTCCATGGACACAAGGGCAAAGGACAAAAGGAAATATTTATGGGATATTCTCCTGGGAAATCTGTTTAACATTACCAAAAATAAAAGACAGTTTTTTCTGGATGTTTTTATTTACTCTGTTTTTTAGAAACAATGGTTCTTTATATTGATCTCAGCTGATCTCAGCCTCCACCCACACAGCTGAGGGCTCATGTCAGAGTCACTCACTCTTTGTCTCTCTCCCACACACACACACACACACACACACACACACACACACACACACACACACACACACACACACACACACACACACACACACACACACACACACACACACACAGTGCTTCTCCAGCAAACAGCTTCCACACAGCTATTGCTTCAACAGGATGTGGGGAACGTTCACATTTCAGCGTATCAATATGATAGGAAAACCCTGGAAAGCTATGATGTTTCATTTGCTGGCACATAAAGCTTTGTAGATATTTACAATACAGGCTGTACGTCGCACGCACGCACACACACACACACACACACACACACACACACACACATGCTTCCCAGAAGCAGTGAAATGGGCTCATGTCTTAGACATTGTATAACATGACAGCCAGCAACAATGATAACATATACAGTTATATAGCAACAAAAATAACTTTAAAATAACCTTTCATTTAGATCAGATTAACACTGAAAATAGGGACAGAGAAATATTAATAATGTATAATCAACAATGATAGTGAACACAGAGTATCCGTCCGGGGCTAAAGCACATGCATGGTTTCTGTTTCAGTGGTCCAGATGATCCAGGTCCCTCGTATTTATTAACCCTCAACCTAGTGCTTCCCACAGTGTAGTGCTTGCGTGTACCCCTGTTTAACTGGTCTTGATGGTTCCCATTAACACAGTTTAGTTGTTACGGTCTTTGCAGAAGGCTAAACAATAAACACAGCAGGTGCTTGTGACACAGGCGAAAGAAAGGCAGGTAGAAGGCGACGCAGATGAGGGAGGTCCCGTTAAAGCCAACGGATGAATCCATTAATAACCGCTGGAGGTTGAGTGATGCGAGTCTACAGTGATCTGACTGAATCCGATTCAAAAACACACCTTAAACTGATTTGATATATTCAAGACAGACAAGGCGACGTTTTAAAAAGCCGGCGTTGGGATCAATTCTCCAAATGAATCAATGCAAACCCTGGCGTTCTGCTTTTAGCTGTGAGAAGCTGGTCGTCGTTTAAATTTACGCTCACACATGCAACTGAAAAACACATTAAATATAGTTAAGTGTAAGCCTCAGCTTGGTTCTCCGTTACATTAACAAACATAATAACATTATATTAAGGAGCTGCAGATTAAATATGAAGTGTTCTGTAGCACTGTAGCATCTCATGATCACACTTGCCATCGATGGATGTTTTAATCAGATCCCCGTTATTGTCAAATGTTGTATTTGTAGATCAGGATTTTGATGAAAGGAGTAATAAATAATGGAAATATTGTGTTGTCCTTACAGTAAAGCACATGGTACAATGGCTAATCATAGAAAATCTATCACTGCGTTGTAACAGTAAACTAACATCTGCCCTGTGGTACAAAAATGGCTTTTAAAATAAATAAGTAGTGATATGTGGTTTACAGACGCTTATGCAGACTCACTTTTACAACTCTCTTACAGTAAAGTGAAGGCTCAGAGCAGTGAACAGACACTGAACGTCCAACTGTGAACCCAAACCCAGCCCACGCGTCTGGGGGTTCAGCTCTTGGCCTCGCTGCCAGTCTGATCCAGGGGCTGGAAGGAAGCGCGGATTCTCTGGGCTCCGTTAACACACAGGTGCCCAAAAGCTTTGTTGTACCATTCCGGAGATTTCCCCCTGCAACAGAAGCAGGTTAATGATGGCGCCAGCGATTTAAACCGTCGCTGCGGTTTGAATGAAATCCTCCCGCACCTGAGGTCCACTCTGGATATGTGCGTGAGCCTGGTCCTCCCCGTCCCGGCGGGCTCCAGGAGATACTGCGACTCCAGAACCACCCCCCTCACAGCCCCCGCGCGTGGGCTGTCGTCGTGCTCGATGGAGACGCACACCAGCGCGCAGGCGCCCTTACACAGGTCCGTCCTCCACGACCTGCGGGCGCAGAGGAGGAGAAGGAGAAGAAGAAGAAGGAGGGGGGGGAGAAGAAGAAGAAGAATAAGAAAAAAAAAGAAGAGGGGGGAGGAGGAGGAGGAGAAGAAGAAGAAGAAGACCTTTGACCCTTAACAAGAGGTTTGAATCACACATTAAATTAACATCATTTTATAAAATGTGATCAAAATAAGGAATCAAAAACACTTTTCATAATAATAATATAACAAATACTAATAACGAAGAAGAAGAAGAAGACGAAGAAGAAGAAGAAGAAGAAGAAGAAGAAGCAAAAGAAGAAGAAGAAGAAGAAGAAAAAAGAAGCAAAAGAAGAAGAAGAAGAAGAAGAAAAAAGAGGAGGGGTGGAGGAGGAAGAGGAGAAGAAGAAGAAGAAGAAGAAGAAGACTTTAGCTCTAGCTCTGCAGCAGCGTGCCGTGGGCCCTGGCGACCTCTGACCTCAGCACCACGTAGTCGCAGCTGGGCTGCGGGGCCATGCTGCGGCAGGAGTACTGGTACACGTCCGTCTGCTTGTCCAGCGTCTCCAGGACCTTCTCCTGCTGGAGCTCCTCCCGCCACAGACGCTGCTCCCTGAGCAGCCGCTGCAGCACCTCGCCGGGAGCCGCCGGCACCTCCACGCACACGCGCCACCGCCGCAGAGGGTTTCCGTCCTCCACCTGGGGGCGGAGCACGCCACCGTTACGTTCATCCTGTATTTACAGCTAGCTTCACCGCCCACGGCCGCGCACCTTCTTGAACGCCAGCTCCGCCTGGTCGGCGCCGGGGCGAGACACCCAGCTCTTGCTCCTGTCCTTGGCCTCTTTCAGCAGGCTCTGCACCAGGCTCTCCAGGTGCGCGTGGTACGAGCCTTCCTCGTCCTCCTCGTCCTCCTCCTCGTCCACGTCCTCCTCGTGGGCCTTGCACAGCTCGTCCAGCGGGGGCGCCATCAGCTCGGCCTCCATGTAGGAGTTGCGCGACTGGCTCACCATCTCCTCCGGGATCTGGGGAGCGGCGACACGAGGCGTCAGGTTCTGGGAATAGACTTTGATATTTCGGTGAAACGCTGCTTTGAAATAGCGGTTGTCACCTGAAACATGTGGTGGCACTCAGCGATCATGTGTGCCAGGCCCTGCGTGGCTGCCAGGTTCTCGTTCAGGTCCTTTTGATCGGGTCGGCCTGTGGCGTACTTCCTCTGTATCGACCTCAAGGGGCACAATCGACCGATTCATTAATTAGCCTTCAGACCGTAAACGGTGCTGCTGCACAGCAGGGGGGCATAAATGCGCACCTCGGGGACAGCGCCTCGTTCTTCAGGATGCTGAGGTGGAAGAGCGACGGCCCCAGGCAGACGGCCAGGTTCATCGGCGTCATCTGGTTCTCCTCCACCAGCGCCGTCACGTCACGCAGGAAGTAGAGCAGCGTCTGCAGAACCTCCCTGTTTTCGTCCGGCATCAGCAAAATGGCCGCTCGCACCGCCTGCAGCCTCTGCTCCGTCGGGACGTCTGCGGAGGAGAGAGACGCTGGCTCAGTCCCCAGCGCTGGCGATGACGTGGGCCCAGTCCAGCAGTCACAGCTCGATGACTCACACTGGTAAATGTGCAGGAAGGTCTCGCCCAGCTTGCTGGTCAGCAGAGGCTCGGGCAGGTCCCTGAAGAACTGCTTGACCATATCGGCCACGTCGTAGGCCGACTGCTCCTCGTAGCTCACGGAGTCGGGCGACAGCTCGCACTGCTGCCTCAGGGCCTGGATGCGGGACTTCACGCCAGACTTGCGGAACAGACCCACCTGAGAGCGGAATGAGGCGAGTGAGTGAGATGCGCGGACGCTCGCGCGGACGCTGAGCAGCCGCCGCCTCACCTGGTCCAGACAGTGGGTTCTGAGGTGAGCGAGGGCCTGCTGCAGACACGGAGGGAGCGGGAACCCACAGCGCTGGACGTGAACCATGAGGGGGACCCCGAACACACTCTTCTCCTTGTAGTCCGGCACCTTCATCCGCTTCATGAACTTGGGCACAGACCTGTGGGGGGGGGGGGGTTATGACGTATTATGGGTTTCCAAAAGCATGAGAGGAGGTTCTTCCAAAAGCATGAATAAGGTGATGCTCGTCCCCACTCACCAGGTCCAGCCGTGTTTGTTGGACATGGAGTACTTCTCCATGATGGCGGTGAGGCGCAGCAGGGAGAACTTCTGCAGCAGGCTGAGCTGACCCGCCGACTGGCTGCTGATCTGCAGCGACGACACCGGCTGGTTGAGGTGGACGGAGGTCCTGAAGCTGGGCCACCGGAGCCTGGGGGGGGGCGAGACGGAACCGGTGAGACAGAACCCGAGAGGGCCCGAATGACCCGACCGAAGCTACTCACCGCGGCCGCGTGAGCGAAGCCCCGACGCCAGAGTCCCGCCTCTCGCGGCCGGTGCCCGTGGAGTCGGCGTCGTTTAGCGAGACGGCGTCGCGCTCGCCGTCGCTGGGCGTGGTCCTGCCCTCCCCCGCCTCGCCCTCGGGCAGCACGCTGCGGCTCCAGTGGTCCACTATCTGCTGCAGGCCGCTGACGTGCTGGATGACGTCGTCCAGGTGGGGGAACAGGCCGTCCTCCGTCCCCAGGTCCAGCAGGTCGCCGGTGCTGGCGTAGAGGTGGGAGCCGGGCACGTTGTCGTACACGCTCACCCGGCTGCCCCGGGGGGCCGCGGGGCAGCCGGGCTTGGACAGGGGCCTGGCGGACCAGGGCCGGCTCGGGTCGGCGCCGGGCGGCGGCGTGTGGGTGCGAGCGCCGGGGGACGGCACCAGGCTCTCTATGGACAGCGCTTTGGGGAAGGTGCCGGGTTTGTGGTCCTTGGGGACGTGAATGAGGAGGTTCTCGTACGAGTGGAACTGGCTCCGGCCGAACGGACAGTGCCCGTCCGTCCTCTTCCCCTGAGAGGGCAGCTCCATGTCCTCCAGGTACACGCTGCCCCTCTTGCTGGCAGTGCGGGGCCGGGCCGAGGTGGGCCCCGGCCCGGCGGGCCCAGCGGGCCCGGCGGGCCCAGCGGGCCCGGCCGCCTCGGCGCCGGGGCTCACGCTCATCATGGACAGGTCTGGACAGTCGTTGCTCAGAGGGGACCCGGCGCCGTCCGCCCGCTGCTCCGCGCTGGGCTCCAGGTGGCTGATGGGAGTGCACTGCAGCGTCTGCAGGGCCCGCGGCTCCTCCCCCTGCAGCACCGGCCCGCTGATGACCAGCGGCGGCCTGCGTCCGGGGCCCTTGCGCCTCGTCGACGGCCCCCACGTGCGCACGACCTCCATCCGCCGCAGGAACTCCTTGGCCTTGCTCCTCCCCGCGTGGCCGTGGCGCCCGCCCTTGATTGGCAGGGAGTTGTAGTGGGGCAGGTCCGGCGGCTGGTAGGCGGCGCAGAGCGACGCCATGGAGACGGAGTCGGGCATGGCGGCCGCCGAGTCCTCGCTGTGCAGCGAGGAGGCGTCGGCGGCCTCCTGCTCGCTCAGGTCGGTCAGCGCGCTCTCGCTGCTCGCCGCGCTGCGCGGGCCCCCGGCCCGGCCCGTCGGGCTGCTGGCGCCGTCCGACAGGAAGTCCTGCAGGCGGGACCAGCGGCGGCTGCTCCACTCGAACGTCCAGCGCTTGCTGATGGCCAGCTGGTCGTCCTCGTCAGAGTCGTCGCCCTGCGCGGATGCAGCGGATGTGAGTGGATCAGACAAGGTTCCGCTCAGTCGGGTCCACGCTGCACAGTGACTGATCCACACTGACTCACCTTCTTTTTGGGATGGCTCACGTCCAGTTTCATGGAGGCACACTTGTTCAGAGTGTTTAGACGTCTGCAACACACACACATGGAAACTCATGGATGGATGCATATGTCCAGCTCTGCCTTCACTCTCTCACCTGGATGAACATCAGCCTGGGACTGCAGCCTCCGGCTCCTCCCTTCCACCCCCTCACCCACCCCCGCCCTTTAACATCTCCCCTCATTGTTTCCCCCTTGCTGAGTCAGGAAGCAGCTGTTTGGAGGCTTTGTTGACGTCGGTGTAGAGAACATATCAACTGTATTTCTTATAATCATCATTTTACATAGAAACCTTTTTAAAAAACAAGTAAAGAGCGTTTCATGAGCAGGAGAGATCATTGTGGGCGTGTTCTATGGTTCTCTGATGTGTGTTCTCTCGCGACAGAGCTGTCAGGACTCACTAGCGTTGTAATTACCACACCCTCCTCCACTGCAGACACTACAGAGATGAGAGTGAAAAGAGAGGAGAGAGAAAGATAAAAAGTCCGGGGTGAAGTAAGTCGTGAAAGCTGGGGGAATTTACAATATGACGGGAGAGAACAGAGGGTTCATAGACGTGGGAAAAGCCGCCATCTGGCCGAATGCGGTGGCGCCCCCTGACTCTGTCCCCGTCACCCCCAGCCTCCGGGTTCTGCCCCCTGGGAGTCTGCGCTCTTTGAATGGGAGACCAGACTGCAGCCAGAGGGGAGGGGAGGCGACCGGATCAAAGCCGGGCGTCGGAGGAAGAGACGGACGGGACTTCATTAAAGGCTGAGGTCAGGCAGCAGGTGAGGAGCGCCCGGCGCCGAGCTGCAGAACCGGGTCCGAGGAGAAACCAGAAGAAAGACGGACGGACGGACACGCGTCCGCTCGTACCGGCACAGAGGCTCCACCAGGTCCCGCTCCAAGAAGTCGTGGTCCCTTTTCACTGAGGAGATGTCGATGGGAAACTGGGAATCTGAAGAATGAAACAAAAAAATTACAGTTACCAAAGCTCAACTATTATCGTCTCTTACTCAGAGCACACGCACACATTTTATAACCGCCAGATAAATGAGTCTGCTCAACATCAGAATGACCCAAGCCTTTTATTTGGGCAGCGCTGTGGTGGCAGTGTGTGTGTGTGTGTGTGTGTGTGTACTTCTTAGATTACTGAGGCCATTTCCTGTTTGTGCCTGTGAATGTGAATGAGCGCCTGTCACGTTTCTACATAGGTGAAAGGAAGAAAGGCAGGAGGACAGAGAACTGAGTGAAAGGAAAGACAACACACAGAGAGAAAAGGCAGACTGGGAGAAAAGCAGGAGAGTCGGGGAGGGGGGCAGATGGAAAAAGGTGGAAGCGAGAGAGGAGCGAGAACAAGAAGCGAGAGAGTCCCAGCAGAGATAGCGAGGCCTTTCCCATGACCTCCCCCCTCTGGACAGGAACTGAGGCCTGGAAATAGAACACAGCGCTGGAAGCCGGGACGCGGAGACGAAGGGATGCAGAAAGGAAAGCAGAGAGGAACGCGGGGCTGCTTCACCTTCGTAGAGCTGAGCGTACTGAGGAAAACCCGCCGCGCGCAGCCAGTCACAGGCCTCCTTCGCCTCGATCTCTGCAGGAGAACGCGAAACAAAAGGAGCATTAGGAGCTGCTGCTTCTGGTTTAATCCTGTAAAACAGCATAAATCAAGTGTAATAATGAACATGACACGGAATCTAATGTAAATGTTAGATAAAACGTAAACGTAAAATTCCCATCTTGTGTCAACTTTATGAAACACACACACACACACACACACACACACACACACACACACACACACACACACACACACACACACACACACACACACACACAAAGCTCCAGCTCAAGACAAAACCCCCCATCCCACCATTTTTAGCACAAGCAGGGAGGAATCTCCCAGGATTAAACCTTCCTCTGGGAATCCACCGGAATGGTGCGACTGAAGAATCTGGGAGGGAGCCAGATGAGGACGCACATTATCTCCAGGGGACAAAGGGCAGCGTTTACAGAGTCCAACACGGAGTATCCGGTGCTTTCAGACGACGTCCACGCACATGAAGCGCAGTCATATTTCAGCTGTTGATGCAGGAACGCTGGCACCACACCCACCGCGCTGCTGCTGCTGCTGCTGCTGCTGGCATTTTACAGCCGTTTGTTTACTGCATTTTTCCGCTAAATGCATCATTTACACCAGCAGCTCAGAACGTGCATGTTTCCTTTATGAGCAGACACCGGTTAAATAAAAACATCTGCTCTGACTTTTTACAGGTTTATAAACACATCCACGCTGATGTAAAGTGAGGGAATCTACAGACTTCACTGCATCGTTACCAACAGTTACTCTCATTCACTCGCACTCGTCTCATTCAAGAATAAGAAGCCTCCGTCTTCACCATCAGGGACGAGAACGAACGGCCAGAGGAAATGATCCTTTCAGGCGACACCTCGCACCCGCTGACTTACTTGAAGGCCTCATGGTGCAGCTGATGCTTCTACCGCTGCCGCCTTTGCTCAGACTCCACTTTCCTCTCCATCCCATCCTGCGTCCATTCCCGCGCTTCCTCCTCGTGCTTTTCCAGCCCTCCGTCTGGAACCCTTGTCTCCTGCTGTACCAGCCTGCTCCTGTTTCCTCTCTGGGACTTTCTGCTTCGTTAGGATCCACATACGATAACTCTCAACTCTCTTATTATCCTCTCCCTTTTTAGTTTTATGCCTTTTCCTCTTCGTTCATCTTCTAAATGCTTCTTTCTGCCTTTAAGCATAAACAAATACACTTTCACATTCCACTCTCCATCGTCTTGCTCTTCTTCATTTATCCTGTCAAAGCCTTCCTCTAAACAAACCTCCTCCCTCACACATTTTCCTCCTTTCTTCACTGACACCTCCTCATCCTTTCCTCCACTTCGCTCCGGCCGATCTCCATCTTCCCGCTCGTCCCCGGAGCCGCCGTTGCCCCATCGCGGCCGCGGAGGAAATGGCTAATTGCAGCTGGCGCTCGCATCCGCCGGCCCCCGAAGTCCCGGCCTGTCGACGGGTGGACGCGAACCTCCCCCGTCAGCCGGTCCCACCGGCGAGGACGGTCTGACCTCAGCGCCGGCTCCGCTGCTCCACTGTAAACCAGAGCGGAGCGATGTGTGGGAGAACCCAGCGCGCACACACGCACACATGCGTTGATGCAGAACGTGGCCCAGATGTTGCCCCCAGTGAGTCAGGGAATGCAGCAGGAATGGGGCCGGCAGACAGCTGGGGCGGGGAGACGGACGGACCCCGTGGGAAAAGCGCAGGGAGGACCACATCAGCCACTCGCCTGGTGAGAGAGCGCGAGCGCTAGAATGGAGCTTTCCTCCGCTCTACTGCGTGGAATAAATGAGCACGACGCAGTGTGCGTGGAACAAAGGGGACGCAGGGCGACTCCTTGCGTAACAGGGGCTCCGGCTGATGTTGCATAAGCCCAGCGGCTCCGCTTTCCTCTCCTCGGCGTTTCATTTCCTGCCTTTTGTCCCAGACCTCGCGTGACATCAGCGCCGGCGACTTTGCCACGTGTCCGCGGCGGCGTGCGAGCTAAGAACGGCAACAGGAAGTTCCTGGGCCGAGCATGTCAGTGTGACTCAGCTGTGACACCGGCTCAACAGACCGAGTTCTGAGTGGTAGAAGGAACAGAAGCGTTTATATACTTATAGTTTATGGTTTAATAGTTTTAGCCGTTCTGCGAGGAAACGCGGGGATGTCAGTTCATCCCATGTGACTTATCTGCAGTGCTAAGGAATGTGCTGTAAACCTGAATCTGATGCAGGTGCAGCCGCCTGCATCACTAGCTGAGCGTTCACAGAGGGGTTCGACAGCAGGATGGGGATGCAGCGAAGCCCGATAAACTTGTGTCGGGCTGTTCCACCGTTCACCAGCAGAGGGCGCTAAAGCAGTGCAGCTCTGGACTTATTACATGGCTACAGACAGACTGTATACAATATTACACAAAACACAAAAAATATGACTGTGCAGCAGTCACGTCCAATGTCAGCCTTGATTTGAGATTTAATTGCACTCACCAGCTACCACCAAACATGACACAGGCCTCTAGTCCTACATTCATTTGTGCTGATGGGCTCCGGCCATTTGTCAGACAGTCCAGCAGCTGCCGGGAAGTGAAATGCAGCTGTGGAGCGTGTGAGAGGGAATTAAATGGGTCACGCCGTCATCTCAGCCTCACGCAGGCACAGGCTTGCTTCTCCAGCTACATTCCTCACCAGCCACGACTGTCAGGCCTCTCTGGGCGCAGCGTGCCACCCTCCCATACATCATATACGTGATTTTGTTTCACCGGGGGGGCAAAGACGCACGCCTCATCGCCATCGCGGTAACATCACACCTGGAACGGCCTCCGCACGCGGGAGAGAGAGAGAGCACGTCGGCTCCACGGAGGCGAGTCATGTGACAGGAAGCGGAGGAAGCAGCCATCTGATACAAAGCTGAGCAAAAACAACACACACCTATAGTTTGTTTTGACTTCTGTGGGATTCACATATACAACCAGCTGGACACTAGCTGGAAGCTGATGAAACAGAACCTGATGAATAATCTTAGATGTTTAAAGCCTAAATCTCGTCTGTATCCCTGAATTACAGTGCACACGAGGAGCTTCTGGAGCTCATATAGCAGAGATAAAACCAGTGAGCGAGTCCTGTCACACATCTGTCCTTCACACAGACACACAAACGCTCCCCCAGCGCCTCCGGGCGGCCTCCCAGCCGTCTCTACCTTGCTCCAGCCTCTGCAGCAGCTGCCGACGGGCAATGATGCGCGACAGGCGCAGGGCCGAGCGCCGCCGGGGGGTGTCGCCCAGCCTCAGGTAGTGGTCCCGCCCATCGGGGGTCATGGCGTCCAATAGGGTCGGCTCCGCGTCGCCGTCGCTCTCGCTGTCGGGACCTTGGGCCTCGGCGCCCCGGTCCGTAGCGTCCGGGACGTCCACATCGCCGCCGCCCCCGGCTTCGACCCACAGCTCGTCCACGTGGTCGTGTGTAACGTTTCCAGCGGTCGCGTCCCCCATAAAAGCTCCATCGCCGGCTGTTCCAGTTGTATTTGCCGCGTTTGAACGCTCCGGGCTGTTCTTCCCATCCATACTGGTCATACTGGTGCCCACAGCCTCCATAGCGGCCCTCTGTAGCCCTCACTAGTCTGCGAGCCCTCCTCCCGCTCCGGTCGAGCCCTCCTTGTGAATTCCTGTCACCAACATGTTCTCACTGGAAGCCGAATCAGCTCCCAACCCTCCTGCCTCCTCCCTTCAACCCAGTGCAGCACAAACACAAGCTTCATTACACCACCTGACTCAGATGACAGACAGGCACGCACCCACACACACACAATGCCCGCGCTGACGTTTTAGCTGAGATGGGAGGAAGACTCACAAACACTTGCTTCCACAAGCTCTTTCCTTTGGTCACGTGACCTGAGGCCAGTGGGCTGACAGCTCAGGAAACACTGTGCTGCTTCCTGAAGCTCTGCCAAAGACACAACTTGGTACATGTCTCCAGCAGATGTGTCTCATGTGTATGAGAGAGCGAGAGAGAGAGGGAGAGAGAGAATGGCATACATGGGATGTGAGCTGTGATCAGGGGATAGATCTGGAAAAAGCATTATCCATGCGGTCATAGCTCGGTGCGAGAGGGGAAGAGGCAGAACAATAGAGACTATGTGGGCGTGTGAGGCTGGGCTGAGGAATGTACATAGGACCCGAGCATTAGTGACCAGCACTTAGCAGGAGTGCATGTTGTTCAGTCGACACCATCGAGTTCGCAACATAGCATTCGAATAGAGACAATTTACAACTTCTAGTTTGGGACTGAACAGCTTCTCTTTAGGAGGAAGGAATGTTTAATTCCACTCATATAATCTCCGTATACTCCTCAAACCGGAACCATGAGATAAGCGGGGCCAGTTTCTGAGATGAGTGACTGAATGATGTTGTGTCATAGCCAAGCGATGAATACAGGGGGGTGATTTAATACATTTTAGGGAGTCGAGAGGATTGAGGCGCACATGAAAAGTATGTCAAACCAAAGTCCGCTTCAGGTCACACACACACACACACACACACACACACACACACACACACACACACACACACACACACACAGTGATTGTACAGTAGATAGACAGTAGAGATCAGCATTTACTGGCAGATCTTTGCATTAACCCATGTCCCAGGTCAGCGTGGGTCAAGCTGTACAATTCATCTAATTTAATTTGATTGGTTTAGATTAGATTAGACTGCCCTCTTGAGGCAACCAAGGAAAAAATTATCATATCGTTAAAAAAAAAAAAAGAGTATGATTTGATCATGTTTCATATATTTGAATCTGGATTAGACAAAAGCCGAGCGCATTAAACAACATACATGATGCAGACACAGAAAGAGGAAGCTGAACAGGAGGCGTCGTGGGGCAGGGCTGTAGTACAGTAACATGAGGAGGCTCAGTTACAGCAGGCCAAGAAGGGGCACGACCAGAGGAGCAATAAAGAAAGAATTAAATGCACCGGCCTCATTGTGTGAAGCTCTGATGTGATATCAAATCAATATTATGAACCTTCTTCACTGAGAGCGGACGTAAAGGTTTTCATGATACAAAATAATGTATGCTGGAGCTGCCTCTTGCTGCTAAATAAAGTGTGAGAAACGCCACTTTTTAAAATGATTGAAGGTTTTTACGTAGAAACATTCAGTTTTTGCATAAAGAAGTCATTAAGTGTCCTGGTGCATTCGACCGCGAGGCTCCGACTGTCCATTGCTGAATGCCAGTGTAACAGTGAGGCCAGATGTGCACACGTTAAGGAGCCCCCTGCTTCAAATCTGATCCAGCCAGATGTGAACTGTGCCTGGTGAGCTGATGGGTTAAGCAGTGGGGTGGAGGAGGAGGGGCTCGGCTGCTTTTAAGGGGATTTTGGGGGGGGGGGGGGGGGGTCTGTGACTGGAGGACAGGACAAAGGGTGAAAGAATCAAGTGGAAGAGGGTTGAAGCTACTGGGGCGGCAGGTGTTTTCTCCCTGTTCCACCCATCGTCCAACACTGAGCACGACGGGCCGCAGAGCCGCGCACGTGGCCCCGTCTGACAGCCGCAGTGGCCGTGATTGATGCCGCGGCCCGTGGTGGTTTGTGGCGTCGTGAAAGTTGGCATCTGGGTCGTTTCGTTCGCCCGAGAGGCGGACGTCTCGGTGGTGACGTTACAGCGGGGGAGTCGGCTGCATCTCTGCTCCGTCTCCTCCCTTTCTGACGCACGCTCGACAGCGACAGAACCGTGCGCCCGCGGTAAATATAGAGCCTGACCCTCCGACCGTGGCGCATCGCTGGGTATAATAATACCTGGCTCCTATCTATAGCTATAATCCCAGACTCTAAAATATTAAATCCCTCCCCGGACAATTTAATAAACAACCCACTCCACGGGATTACGGGGAGAAACGCTGCACAAATGGCTGCACGTGCCTGCCCTGTTTTCAGAACTAAATTTGACAATGACCTTCCCAAAATATCAAGGGGCGCGCTGCGCACGACGCCACGCGCGACGCCACGCACGAAGGCGCAGCGCTCAGCCTCGCACAAACTTTTGTCTTCGACATCCAGATTCTAAATGGAGTTGTCTTTGTGGTCTGTATTAAACTATCGCTCGTATCGGCGAGAAGCAAAACGTTCTTCCGTGCGGTGAGAAATTCATTTAGTATGGCGGGCCCCAAGGGTCACTAGAACGGCGTTTTTAAAACGCGTTTTGTCAGGTTGTGACGCGTCTCGTAACGCATTTTGTCATGTTGTGACGCGTCATGTCAGGTTGTGACGCGTCACGAGACGCGTCTTGGTTGTTTTCGAGACGCGTCACGAGACGCGTCTTGTTGGGTCAAGACGCGTCACGAGACGCGTCTCGTTTGGTCTATGCAAATTTTTCCCCGCCCATGTTTTCCCGCCACCAATACATTCAAAGTGACTTGAGCCAATCACTGATGACTTGGAACAGTCAAAAGTAGTAGATGACTGATACTCACTGACAATGTGTAAACAGTAAAATAGAACTGAAAATAGCCCCTTCCTTGGCTATGTAAGAACATATTCACCAAGTGCTGTAGATAATAAAACAAGATAATAAAATAAAGCTAAAAGTTTTAAGAACATGCTTATATTAAGCACATGCATGCTTAAAATATGAGTTTATAATTTTTATTTTTATTTTAGAGCATTCGTGATTAAAAATAACATTAAAATATAAAAATTTGTAAGTAAACGCAAAGATTAGTCTCTAATGTCAACAAGAAGAGCCTCATCAAAAAATTGTTCATCATTAGGGGTCACTCCTATTCTTCTGTTTTGTGTGGTACACGCGAGGAGTTAGGGGATTGTGTGTGGGAGTGACCATCAATGAGCGGGGCTTTGTACAGTGTGTGAAAAACAAATTCTGCTTGCTTTCTACTGAGGAAGTGCACCAAGAGGTGTTAGTATTTTGTGTCTTTACCTGCACAGTGTAATCTGAGCAGCAGACACATGAATGAGATTGCCTGATTTAATTCGGGCATTCAGTTATTGGACTTGCTTGCGCAAGAAGAACTCTTAAATAATTTAATGTATGTTCCTATAAAGTCTTCACCTTAGCCAAATGTGCATAGTTCAATAAAGAATGAAAATGCATCGGCCATCCTGTACGGTGTGGTCTGCTGGAGCAGCAGCATCACAGTGAGGGACAGGAAGAGACTGGACAGGATCAAGTCCAGCTCTGTCCTGGGCTGCACTTGGACACGGTGCAGGAGGTGGGTGAGAGAAGGGTCCTGGCTAAACTGACATCCATCATGGACCAGGACTCTGACCCACTGGAAGTCACTGCTCTGGAGAGCAGCTTCAGCAGCAGACTGATCCACCCTCGCTGTGTGAAGGAGAGATATCGTAGATCCTTCCTACCTGTCTGTCAGACTGTACAATCAGTACTGTATCAGTGGTTTATGTAACCTGCTCTGCACAATATTTGTGTGTAAATCTGTGAACGATCATGTATATTGTTACCGGTACAAATCTTATACCCATTACTGTGCAATAACCCTGCAATGACCTCATACTCACTCAAACTGTACTGCTTTGTACTGTGCCAACACAAACTGGTCTGTAGCTGTACTCTCGCTTATCTGTACTGCTGTTGTGAGAAGTAATTTCCCAACTGCAGGACTATTAAAGGTTTTCTTATTCTTATTTAACTTTCGCCCCGGTGAAGTTACCTGCAAGTTCCCTCGTGGTAACTGGGCCAGATGTCAACCGTTCTGGACAGCAGCAGGTGACAGCAAAGGGCACAGGGACTTGAGTGGACCTACCTGAAGCCATGGCTTGAATTTTCTTCACCGTTTTCATAAGTATCACTATGAATCTCTTAGTATGTATCACATGCATGTCATAGCGCTCAAATAAAGTGACAATGACAGTATCATAAATTAGCTGTATGCTTTGATAATATAAAAAATGACAAACATAAGCGATTGCTTCGGAGCAGTAGATTGTGTGTTTTTGCAACCATCAACCTCTCCTGAATTTTCAGACATGTAGCTTTTAACATAATAAATGCACTGCACTAGAACAGATGTGCAAACCATCAAGAAGAAAAGCTTTAAAGTGAACTGAACTCTCTCATTAGTATTGACCTTAATGTCTGACCAAAAGTTGAATGATTTATCCACACACTCTTTGGTCCCTTACAGTAATAGGTTAACAAAATTACGACAAATGTTCTCAAAAGCAAATCTACAGGAAGGATCACAGTAGGAGCACAAAGCTGCAGTTGTAGCTGTTTAATGGAAGGGACCGCAATCAGAACAAGACTCCTGTTGAATTCATCTGCCATGGCCAGTTGTGGTGAGTGGAGAGGTGGGGGGTTGGAAGAGGAGAACAGGTTGGAAACGTCCCGGTCCAGGAATGGAGTCATCTGCAGACAGGCAGAATTTAGGAAAAAAAAAATGCACAAGAGAAATCACAAAGTCATGACCGAACAGCATCTATGTAATTGTGGTGGAAATTTCCCATAAAGAAGCAGATGAGAGAGTTGTCCTTTTGTGCGATTTATTGAAATAATAAAGAAAATAAAAATAATGGGGAAAGCAAACAAAAAGCATGGATGTTGATCGTGCACATCAACAAACCAAAAACCAGCTGGGGAGATCAGTGCACACACCACGAAGGTGTGATGCAAAGAGCCCACGATCCGCAAGTTGCTTCTGCCTTTTAACCCCTTTCTCTGGCTCTGGTGGAATGTCTCTCTGCAGCAATGGAATTGTTCGTGCCACTTTATCTCGCTGTGAGTGAGAATATTTGCTTTCTCACTTCTGCATCATCATGTCTTGTTATCCAAAGGAAGGAACACCGAGCTTCCAAGACAAGATGCATTCGCTTTAACAGCCTTGGGTCTGGTGGGGAGTCAGAGTCCGGGTGTAAAAGACAAACATATATCATAAATTACTAGTCAGTCAAATGGAACATCAGATGTTTAGAATTGATGTACGACAGGGCGCAAGAGATTAGTTGTTTGTGCGAGAATGTTCAGTTCAGTATTGCACCTAACCAGCACATGACGACTGTGTTGGATAAGAAATAGCACAAAGGCAAAAATTTTCCAGTACAGTAATATAAACATGTAGGGGAAGGTTTCACATGTGTGACATAAATCTGTTTTATTTCATTGCCCTTAATAAACAAACAAAAGAAGTTTATATACCAAAAACATACGATTTTCAAAAGGTTTTAAGTTTTCAAACGGGTCAATTTGAGTGGTAACCTAAAAGGATGGTTAAGCAAAGCTCTGTGTATCAAGGTGTCTATCAAACCTATAGCAGCATACATAGGACAATGTTCAAAGCGATCTGTATTGCAGGAGATCTCACTACCCTTGCCACAGCTTGTTTAGTCTGCTACCATCAGGAAGGAGAATTAGGAATCCACTACAGACTATAACCAGCAGTCCAGCATCACATACATGCATACGTACCTATTCTTTGATGTTTTGACAATGCAGCAGCATCACTGAGAGGCTGGACAGGGTCATCATGAAGTCCAGCAGGGTCCTGGTTTATGCTCCGGATACTATGCATGCGGTGGGAGAGAGAAGGGTCCTCTTGCTGAAACAGACAACAAATGACAGTCACACGGTTAGAAAACAGGTTATGGGAGAAGATGAGCCATGAAAGAACAAGCAAATCCCTGTCATGAAATGTGCTGGACTATATATTATATTATATTATATATATTATATTATATTATATTATATTATATTATATATATAAATAAAAATTACTAAAGTGCTTTATATATAAGTAGTTAACAGTGCAGTGAGAACCATATCTGCAACCATGTACTAATTAAAATATAGAGAGTAAACACAAAGAGTAAACACATTGTAAAATACAGAGTAATAGTGCAAAAGCAAATAAATCTTTGTCTGCTTAAAAGCCAGTGAAATAAAAATATCAACTGGTATGAGTGTAAAACCTCTAAGACAAAACATACAGAAGATAAGCGCATAATTCATAATGCTATGGTTTACATAGGAGCAGGGTTTACATGTTGCAAGTTAGCAATTACAATAATACAGCAGTAAATAGAAACCTCCTGCATGCGTCATGTATCCCTACCATTCACTATTTATTGCTGTTATGATCAACAGTATCAACATCCTTGTCACCGTTTTCCCTGTTATAATGGCATTGTTTGGTGCATAATAATCATTACTACTATGACCGTCTAAAGTTTTGGATACTTTGCTGATATTGTGTTTCTAGGCTAAGAATTAAGATCTCTACGTGTGTCAACCTAATGCATTTCGAAAAGGGCTGTTTTTAAAAAAAGCAACGCTGACGTGTTTGTTCTGGACCACACTGTTAATTAGCACAGGTGTGCTCACAGCAAGAGCCCGTGCAGCTAGACAGAAAGCAAACTAATAACACGAGGCTCCACGCAAGAGCCGCTTTTCGTACATTTATGTTGCATTCTCGTGTTTGTGTTCTGTGACTGAAACAAGCGCAACCACGAATAAATTAGCAAACAACACCGAACCAAGCTAAGCCCAACGAGTTAGCATAAACGCAGCTAACAGCATACACATACATGTCACACACAGGTAACAGTTCTGATATTGTTCCTGTTCGTAAACGTGTTCCTACCTACAAAGTCGGAAATTATCCAAAGCACAAACGTTCAGCGCACTTCCAGCACACACACGGAGCTTCTCCGAACTAATGTCGCAGCGAAAAAAGCAAACTTTACCGGGCCAAACATGCGGCAAAGATCCCTTATTAGACAAAAATGAGAGCGAGCGCTCACACTGACACGCAATCGCGCTTACAGTACAGAAAGCTCACTCCGACAAACCTTTGGAGCTTTAATTTAATTTTTACTATTATTACTTACCTCCATCGCATCATGTTTATATCCAGTGCGCATGTGTCGTTATTTGAACTTTTATTGGTCCTCCTACGGGCTGCGGAGGACATTCGTCTTCTTCTTCTTCTTCTTTAACTCTGGTGATTCTTCTTTCTTCTTATCCTTGGAGCGTGGAGCACCCTTAAACTTAATTTACCGCCCTCTACTCTACCTTCTTCTACTCTCCTTCGATCCACTTAATATACTCAAATTCACGGAAGTGCTGTTAGTTTAGGATTTAGATTTTCGCTTTGTATTTTCTCTGATTAACACAAATAGTTAAATTATGAAGGTGTTTATCAACAGTCAACAGTCAATTGGACTTAATAATAGGAAGAAAAAAGAAGAATTAGTACAAGCAGAAGCAGCGAAGATTTGCATACATCAACAAGTAAATATACCACATTTTGGTACGGGACAGAAGGTGGCGATAGTGCGCAATTTGTCGAACGCAAACTGCCCATAAACAAAAGCAAAAAAGAAGAAGAAGCAGAAGAAGAAGAAGAAGAAGAAGAAGAAAGTTTTCGACAACGCTTCCAGGACAACAAAAGGCAAGTTCGTCTCAAGGTCTGTTGCGTTTTCCTTCTTAAAACATTGAATTAGGTCGTCATAGTCTGCACTTTACCCTGTGTATTACTCGCCATTGATGTGAGTCCCCTGTGTAACTTTGCTGCATTGTAAATAGTTTAATATCTAAAATTGAACTCGATACGAAGACTGCAATGCGGTGGCATTAAATAAATGCGTGCTTTATAGTTATTCCATAGTGCTAGTTAAAATGAAAGTCAGAACAGTAGTCAACAGTCTACAGCCGCAACAATCACTTGCCAGTTGGAATGTTTCAATGAAACTTAAGGTCCAGCCTGGTAACAAATGTAGTGTCTAAACATTGTCGGTTTCAACGAAAAGATGCACAGTTAGAAAGAATTAAGTTGAGTTAGCTTGAATTTAACCAAGTACCGTAATATGTCTTTACAGATTTCTTACATTGTGTTTAGACTGAAATGGGACCATGTCAGATTCTGAACACTGGGCACACAGTGAGCTCTTTTGTTCTTAAATTACATATGTGAAGTGATTCGAATAGCTCCATTTATTTGTAATGAAATAAGTATTAAGTCAGTTACTGAGATTTTGTTTCTTATAGCTGACTAAATGTCTGGATTATTATATTTACTTGATATATATGTATGTGCTTCACTGTTTCTTAAATTATTAAGGTGGAACCCACAGACAAGGGAGGTTGAGAGAAATTGTGTGCCACAGATGTCTATTCAACCTGTTGATGGTGCTGAGGCTGTGTACCATGCATAACCCAACTGATGCTCCCACACACAAAGTACGTGTTAGTAATTGTGTTGTCTTTTTTTGCTGTTTTTTTCATATTTTCTAGCTGTGTCCTTATAGGCAGCCCTCACTAGGAAGCAGAAGAAGTGGAGCGGTCAGGTAATTGTTATATAGACATATGTAGTGCTTACAAGCGCTCCAGGTTGATAGACTGAGCATCTGAAACTTGTCCTTTCAACTGATCAAGGATTTCACCAAGCCTGTATACAGGTCTGTACACAGTGTGTGTGACTGCTTTTCAGAAAAAAATCTATGACAGAAATGTCAGGTTAGGTTGTAGTTGAGGTTAGTGGAGATTACAAATATTCTGTAGGTGCGGTAGTGAGTGGTTCTCTGTCTGGTCTAGGGTAAACCACTCTTTTTGCCACCTCCAGCATATCTGTGACTGGAATGTGAAGAAGTATTGAGTGAGTGAAGTTTTCAGTGATAAGTCTAACAACTCAACTTTTAACCTCCTCCCTTGTGTCACTCTTGTTTGTCGTTTTAGGAATAGGAGCAGTTAAGGATACCAAAATGTCCTGAAGCTGGCCTAGTCCCTCTTTAGAAATTACAAACCTGCAGAGGCTTCAGTACAAGAGTGTACACAAGCAGTTGCACTGTGTTCAGTCATCCCTCAGATTGCAATTGCTATCAGAAAGGCAATGTTGAGCAGCCCTTGAGACAGGAGACCTTTGTCCCCATTGGTGAGTACTGAAAAAAATAACACGTTTGTTTACAGCACTGCAAGTCTTGTTTTAATGTTAGCCTGAAGCACCAATAACAGTCTGTGTTTCTGTGTCTTGCAGGTTCTCTCACAGGCAAGTGAAGAGTGCTCGAGTAGGGAAGTGGGCTGAGATAATTTTTGGCTCTGAGGATCTGCTATCAGGGTCTGCCCCCTTTGCCACGTTTCCAGTGTCATCAACCCAACTGTTTTCTTCCTTACCAGCTACACCACTGGGTATTACAGTCCACCACTCCACTACCGCACACCTATCTCCTCTTCCAGGACTGTGTGTATGCTCAGGACCACAACTTGTAGCAACATGAAGACAGCTGTAGCTGCTGCTGCTGCGGGGGCTTTCCAGGAACAAAACTTGGTCAGCAGCCGACACTATACAGCTGGATTAAGGGGCCAGCCAAACACAATCGAGAATGGCTATACATGCATAGCCAGTATGCCATCCTGTGATGATGTTAGTTTAAACAAAGCCAAGGCAACCACAGGCAAATTAATGGACTGTATTATATTAAGTGGTATTTTAATTACATTATAGTGTATGTCGTTTTAATTTTTGTATTGTGTTTAACTAGTCCTATGTCTAAAGCATTATACACATATGTGCCTTTGCTAACTCAGTATTTAGGCAATTAATGAAGTCTACTTTGTGATTTATTAACTGGTTTTATTAATCCTGTGAACTGTTTTAAATAAATCATTTTTTTGGGCAATGAAAAAAATCTTAAGCAAAGTGTTTGTGTTTTAGAACATACAAGGGACTATCAATGGCACAACAAAAGTTCTAAAACACATTTTTGTATGAGTATTAATTGGTTTAAAGATATGAGGAGAATTATATGAAGAGATCTACTATAAAAACTGAAAGTATGCAAAAGAGTATAACTTATCATTTAGTTGTTATAACAGCTAAAATAAAAAATAAATAATAGCAATATCGTTTTCTCTCTCACTAATTCACAGGGTTGGGAGCATGCATGATCTTATATACGCTGACAATTAGATTAAAGGTTGGGAACACCCAGATTGCCAGTTTATCATAGTGTTACATATAGACAACAACTCACACCTATAGACAATTTTTACTCCCAAGGGTAGTGGTCTGGAAACACAGGAAGTATTACAAACTCCACGGAGCAACTCCGTGAAACCCAAGACCTTCTCACTGTGGGGTAGCAGTAATAAACACCAACACAATGTTAGAATTGTATCCCTGTGATGAGCAGATGTCCATAAATTTGCACTAAAACGGATTTCAAAAGCAGATGGAGCTCAACACGCTCAAGACTGTGGAGATGACAGTGGACTTCAGGAAGAACCGCCTGCCCCCCTCCCCATCACAAATCCACAAAAACACACTGCCTACCGTGGACTCATTCAGGTTCCTAGGGTCCACATTCTCACAGGACCTGAATTGGGCCCCCTTACACTGTCCACAAAAAGGCCCAGCAGAGGTTGTACTTCTTGAGACAGCTCAGGAAGTTCAAACTGCCCCAGGAGCTGTTCTATACTTCTATACTGCCATCATCCAGCCTGACCTCTGCTTTTCCATCACTGTGTGGTTTTGGTTCAGCCACCAAACAGGACAGACACAGACTGCAGCGGGTGGTCTGGTCAGACTGAACTCCCTTCCATTGAGCATCTGTACCAGGCCAGAGTCAGAAAACGGGCAGCAAGCATCACTGCTGACCCCACACACCCCACACACAAACTGTTCAACACACAAACTCCCTTCCTCTGGCAGGATTCACAGAGCTATACTCACCAGAACCACCAGACACAGAGTCAGTAATTTTTTATTTATCCTATTTTATTTTACTATTTCTATGCTAATAACTTATGTAAATAGGTGTTAACAATTAATGTTCGGTTTAAAAGATGGAGTCAGACCGGAGGCATTTCCATGTTTTTCTTGTGCAGACCTGGAGAATAAAACCGATTCAGATTCTGATTCTAAAAGTCCAACTGGGGATATTTTGTGTGTTAACATTTTTAGTGGGAGACGGTGCAGCTCAGTGTGTGCTGGGATGGAAGACCACCAGCTGAGTGGTTATTGTTTGCCTATCTAATGTACTCTGTTAAAGCAGGTGCCATGTCAGTGCCTTCTTTATGTGGTCGGCAAGTGACTTAGCAGAGCCTTTCATGTGGTACATACTGTATCTCCTTACACGGAGGTCTGGAGCTCCTGAGCTGATGCCATTCAGAGCCTTACCTAACCCCCTGAATTTTGTGAGCCTTTTCCATAATGAAGAATAGGCCGGTCAGCTGCTGTCCTCTCAGCACACAGAGAGGCAAAGTGTCATACTCCTCCAAAGGCACGTGGCTGTGATTCTTTGTGGGTGCAATGTGATGCACTTCCAAACTCAAAGGAAGTGCTAACATGGCATAATAATAATAATAATAATAATAATAATAATAATAATAATAATAATAACAATAATAATAATAATAATAATAATAATAATAATAATAATAATAATAATAATAATAATAATAATAATAATAATAATAATAATAATAATTATTATATATTATTATTATTATTATTATTATTATTATTTTTACTGTAAATCAAAAGCACCTTATGACTTCTCAGGTCACAGGTAACATATATGACATATCAAATTAGTTATAAAAGCAAGGCTTTTATAAAGCTATTTAGATTTAGGACTGAAAAAATTTAGTTATTTTGTTAGGGAATTATGAAGTTACACACCACAAGAGTGCAAAAAACAAAGCAAACAACATCTGTATTATTGTATACAATAACAAAGGCTAATGTAAACTGGTTATCATACAGACCAAACACCAAAGCCTTCTATTGAATAAAGAAGAGATTTAAGTAAGTTTTAACAAACATGTATGCAGGCATTTATAGTAAATTTCATATTTAATTTGTGCAGCCAGAACGCCAGTGGCTGCACAAATTAAATATGAATGGAAAAAGAAGAATATTAAAAATAATACATGACTTCATCGTTATGTTTGTGTACTTCACAATCCATTGAACGTTGAAGTTGTTTACATGTTTTGGTGGATCGGGAAGTTAAAAAAGAAGAAGACGAATGTCCTCCGCAGCCCGTAGGAGGACCAATAAAAGTTCAAATAACGACACATGCGCACTGGATATAAACATGATGCGATGGAGGTAAGTAATAATAGTAAAAATTAAATTAAAGCTCCAAAGGTTTGTCGGAGTGAGCTTTCTGTACTGTAAGCGCGATTGCGTGTCAGTGTGAGCGCTCGCTCTCATTTTTGTCTAATAAGGGATCTTTGCCGCATGTTTGGCCCGGTAAAGTTTGCTTTTTTCGCTGCGACATTAGTTCGGAGAAGCTCCGTGTGTGTGCTGGAAGTGCGCTGAACGTTTGTGCTTTGGATAATTTCCGACTTTGTAGGTAGGAACACGTTTACGAACAGGAACAATATCAGAACTGTTACCTGTGTGTGACATGTATGTGTATGCTGTTAGCTGCGTTATGCTAACTCGTTGGGCTTAGCTTGGTTCGGTGTTGTTTGCTAATTTATTCGTGGTTGCGCTTGTTTCAGTCACAGAACACAAACACGAGAATGCAACATAAATGTACGAAAAGCGGCTCTTGCGTGGAGCCTCGTGTTATTAGTTTGCTTTCTGTCTAGCTGCACGGGCTCTTGCTGTGAGCACACCTGTGCTAATTAACAGTGTGGTCCAGAACAAACACGTCAGCGTTGCTTTTTTTAAAAACAGCCCTTTTCGAAATGCATTAGGTTGACACACGTAGAGATCTTAATTCTTAGCCTAGAAACACAATATCAGCAAAGTATCCAAAACTTTAGACGGTCATAGTAGTAATGATTATTATGCACCAAACAATGCCATTATAACAGGGAAAACGGTGACAAGGATGTTGATACTGTTGATCATAACAGCAATAAATAGTGAATGGTAGGGATACATGACGCATGCAGGAGGTTTCTATTTACTGCTGTATTATTGTAATTGCTAACTTGCAACATGTAAACCCTGCTCCTATGTAAACCATAGCATTATGAATTATGCGCTTATCTTCTGTATGTTTTGTCTTAGAGGTTTTACACTCATACCAGTTGATATTTTTATTTCACTGGCTTTTAAGCAGACAAAGATTTATTTGCTTTTGCACTATTACTCTGTATTTTACAATGTGTTTACTCTTTGTGTTTACTCTCTATATTTAATTAGTACATGGTTGCAGATATGGTTCTCACTGCACTGTTAACTACTTATATATAAAGCACTTTAGTAATTTTTATTTATATATATAATATAATATAATATAATATAATATAATATAATATAATATAATATAATATAATATAATATAATATAATAGTCCAGCACATTTCATGACAGGGATTTGCTTGTTCTTTCATGGCTCATCTTCTCCCATAACCTGTTTTCTAACCGTGTGACTGTCATTTGTTGTCTGTTTCAGCAAGAGGACCCTTCTCTCTCCCACCGCATGCATAGTATCCGGAGCATAAACCAGGACCCTGCTGGACTTCATGATGACCCTGTCCAGCCTCTCAGTGATGCTGCTGCATTGTCAAAACATCAAAGAATAGGTACGTATGCATGTATGTGATGCTGGACTGCTGGTTATAGTCTGTAGTGGATTCCTAATTCTCCTTCCTGATGGTAGCAGACTAAACAAGCTGTGGCAAGGGTAGTGAGATCTCCTGCAATACAGATCGCTTTGAACATTGTCCTATGTATGCTGCTATAGGTTTGATAGACACCTTGATACACAGAGCTTTGCTTAACCATCCTTTTAGGTTACCACTCAAATTGACCCGTTTGAAAACTTAAAACCTTTTGAAAATCGTATGTTTTTGGTATATAAACTTCTTTTGTTTGTTTATTAAGGGCAATGAAATAAAACAGATTTATGTCACACATGTGAAACCTTCCCCTACATGTTTATATTACTGTACTGGAAAATTTTTGCCTTTGTGCTATTTCTTATCCAACACAGTCGTCATGTGCTGGTTAGGTGCAATACTGAACTGAACATTCTCGCACAAACAACTAATCTCTTGCGCCCTGTCGTACATCAATTCTAAACATCTGATGTTCCATTTGACTGACTAGTAATTTATGATATATGTTTGTCTTTTACACCCGGACTCTGACTCCCCACCAGACCCAAGGCTGTTAAAGCGAATGCATCTTGTCTTGGAAGCTCGGTGTTCCTTCCTTTGGATAACAAGACATGATGATGCAGAAGTGAGAAAGCAAATATTCTCACTCACAGCGAGATAAAGTGGCACGAACAATTCCATTGCTGCAGAGAGACATTCCACCAGAGCCAGAGAAAGGGGTTAAAAGGCAGAAGCAACTTGCGGATCGTGGGCTCTTTGCATCACACCTTCGTGGTGTGTGCACTGATCTCCCCAGCTGGTTTTTGGTTTGTTGATGTGCACGATCAACATCCATGCTTTTTGTTTGCTTTCCCCATTATTTTTTATTTTCTTTATTATTTCAATAAATCGCACAAAAGGACAACTCTCTCATCTGCTTCTTTATGGGAAATTTCCACCACAATTACATAGATGCTGTTCGGGGTCATGACTTTGTGATTTCTCTTGTGCATTTTTTTTTTCCTAAATTCTGCCTGTCTGCAGATGACTCCATTCCTGGACCGGGACGTTCCAACCTGTTCTCCTCTTCCAACCCCCCCACCTCTCCACTCACCGCAACTGGCCATGGCAGATGATTATTCAACAGGAGTCTTGTTCTGATTGCGGTCCCTTCCATTAAACAGCTACAACTGCAGCTTTGTGCTCCTACTGTGATCCTTCCTGTAGATTTGCTTTTGAGAACATTTGTCGTAATTTTGTTAACCTATTACTGTAAGGGACCAAAGAGTGTGTGGATAAATCATTCAACTTTTGGTCAGACATTAAGGTCAATACTAATGAGAGAGTTCAGTTCACTTTAAAGCTTTTTCTTGATGGTTTGCACATCTGTTCTAGTGCAGTGCATTTATTATGTTAAAAGCTACATGTCTGAAAATTCAGGAGAGGTTGATGGTTGCAAAAAACACACAATCTACTGCTCCGAAGCAATCGCTTATGTTTGTCATTTTTTATATTATCAAAGCATACAGCTAATTTATGATACTGTCATTGTCACTTTATTTGAGCGCTATGACATGCATGTGAATACATACTAAGAGATTCATAGTGATACTTATGAAAACGGTGAAGAAGAAATTCAAGCCATGGCTTCAGGTAGGTCCACTCAAGTCCCTGTGCCCTTTGCTGTCACCTGCTGCTGTCCAGAACGGTTGACATCTGGCCCAGTTACCACGAGGGAACTTGCAGGTAACTTCACCGGGGCGAAAGTTAAATAAGAATAAGAAAACCTTTAATAGTCCTGCAGTTGGGAAATTACTTCTCACAACAGCAGTACAGATAAGCGAGAGTACAGCTACAGACCAGTTTGTGTTGGCACAGTACAAAGCAGTACAGTTGAGTGAGTATGAGGTCATTGCAGGGTTATTGCACAGTAATGGTATAAAGATTTGTACCGGTAACAATATACATGATCGTTCACAGATTTACACAATATTGTGCAGAGCAGGTTACATAAACCACTGATACAGTACTGATTGTACAGTCTGACAGCAGCAGGTAGGAAGGATCTACGATATCTCTCCTTCACACAGCGAGGGTGGATCAGTCTGCTGCTGAAGCTGCTCTCCAGAGCAGACAGTGAGTCTTCCAGTGGGTCAGAGTCCTGGTCCATGATGGATGTCAGTTTAGCCAGGACCCTTCTTCTCACACACCTCCTGCACCGTGTCCAGAGTGCAGCCCAGGACAGAGCTGGACTTGATCCTGTCCAGTCTCTTCCTGTCCCTCACTGTGATGCTGCTGCCTCCAGCAGACCACACCGTACAGGATGGCCGATGCATTTTCATTCTTTATTGAACTATTGCACATTTGGCTAAGGTGAAGACTTTATAGGAACATACATTAAATTATTTTAAGAGTTCTTCTTGCAAGCAAGTCCAAATAACTGAATGCCCGATTAAATCCTGTACTTATTTACAGGCAATATAATTCATGTGTCTGCTGCTCAGATTACACTGTGCAGGTAAAGAGACACAAAATAACAGCAACCTCTTGGTGCACTTCCTTTGTAGAAAGCAAGCACAACTTACTCTTCACAAACCCCACAAAGCACTGCTCATTGATGGTCATTCCCACACACATCCCCTAACTCGCCGTGTACCACACAAAACAGAAGAATAGGAGTGACCCCTAATGATGAACCAATTTTTTGATGAGGCTCTTCTTGTTGACATTAGAGACTAATCTTTGCGTTTACTTACCAAATTTTTATATTTTAATGTATTTTTAATCACTGAATGCTCTAAAATAAAAATAAAAATTATAAACTCATATTTAAGCATGCATGTGCTAATATAAGCATGTTCTTAAAACTTTTAGCTTTATTTTATTATCTTGTTTTATTATCTACAGCACTTGGTGAATATGTTTCTTACATAGCCAAGGAAGGGGCTATTTTCAGTTCTATTTTACTGTTTACACATTGTCAGTGAGTATCAGTCATCTACTACTTTTGACTGTTCCAAGTCATCAGTGATTGGCTCAAGTCACTTTGAATGTATTGGTGGTGGGAAAACATGGGTGGGGAAAAATTTGCATAGACCAAACGAGACGCGTCTCGTGACGCGTCTTGACCCAACAAGACGCGTCTCGTGACGCGTCTCGAAAACAACCAAGACGCGTCTCGTGACGCGTCACAACCTGACATGACGCGTCACAACATGACAAAACGCGTTACGAGACGCGTCTCAACCTGACAAAACGCGTTTTAAAAACGCCGTTCTTTTGACCCTCTTGGCTTGCCATAATTTAGTGCCCGTTCAAGTCGCGGCGCATCTGACGAGCTCGCGTGAGTCCAAAGCACAACAAACCCGTTTTCCCGAGCGCAGTCAACCAAGTGTCGCCGCCACCGGCTCGGTTCCTGACCTGCCAGCCGCCTCTCCCGGACGTTCCTCCACAGCAGGTCCCAAGCCTTGGACGTGGAGTCCCGCAGCTGCTCGCTGATCGACCGCCGCAGCTGCAGCTTGGCGGACTTTCGCTGGGCTGTCATTGCGGCGGCGTCGCGCGCATACTTCCCGGCGTGGAGCCCCCGACGTCCGCGGACGTGTCTCTCTCGAGCCGGCGGCTCGCCGCGTCCGGCTGCCGCAGTGGTCGTCACCGCTTCGTCCGGGTCGGTGCGTCACCCTCCTGCAGCAGCGGATGCGCGGCACTGAGGACCCGCAGACTGGAGCGATGCGGCGCTGCTCATCGAGCCCGCGCTCGACTCATCTCGCGTGCGCCGAGAACGTGCGGATGTGTTTCGACATAACTTCTGCATGTGAGGCTGAACCTCTGACAAAGCGAGCCAGATGTGAGAGGCGGTCCCCCCCCCCTCTCTCTACCTCTCTCTCTCCTTTACGCACACACTTACACGTTCCCCTTGACCCAAACCCACCCACTGATCCAAACAAGGATCTCTTTCAATCCCCTTGATACACGCTGATAACACGCACACACAACGTGGAACGCTGTTGTGCTGTCGGGAAACGCTCCCTCAGCTCCGCTGACCTTAAACACGCAGATTCATTAGGATTCATTAGTGCCTGACATGAGAAATGATAACGAATAGTATTACTGTCTAAAGTACGTTGTGCGGTTGCAGGTTCTGGTTAATCTGTAGGAAATCTGTAGGAAAAGTGAAATAAGGACTCCAAGTGTTTCATTCTGATTCCTCATTCTGTGAAAGTGAAAGCGCACGATCATCGTCCGCGTTATCTGGTTGTGACTCCCTCCGAGTCAGATGCGGGCCTTTCGCCCTCAGCTCTGACCTGCGTCCCTTTCATCCCAGGAGTTCCACACTGACGACCTCAACAGCGTTGAGCTGACGTCCGGTCCATCTGGGCACCGGGTGTCACGTGACGGCCTGACGTATATGCGGTCAGGAGCAATCACAACACGTGATACCTGCAGCTGGACCGGTTCAGCGTTGGAGCCGGTGGAGGTGAAGGCGACTAATGCGGTGACTTATCGGCCCGGTCGTGTCACGACCCGGTGTCCAGCCGAGGAGAGGGTGGGTGATTTATACCTGAGATTCCTGGTTGGCAGCAGCAATAGTGGTGAAAGCGAAAATGGCTGAGAGGGAAGGGATGACGAGCAACAATTAGCTGAAGGACGCAGAACTCGGGGTCTACACAGAACCACGCGTGAATACACCCACTTGCCTGAAAACCTGGCAACCCCACCTCTCGCGTGTGGGCTGCAGGATTAAGGGGTTTTAGCGCGTTATCGCAGCCAGCTCCGACCGCAGCACAGCTGGCTCCTTCGCAGGACTCCGCGGACCAGGAGATTGAGTAACGCTGACGTTTCCTCTGTTTTCTTAAATTCTTCTCAACACTCGCCGCAGATATATGGGTCTGGGGAGAACGCCGGGGGAGGAGTGGATCAACAGCTGCGAGGAGCCCGTAAAGGGTTGATGCGATGGCAAAATATCAGCGTCAATATTTTAACTTCACACAGCAGCAGTAAAGTGTAAACGTCCTCGTAAATCTCCATTCGAGGATTTATGATTAGTGCAGCGATGAAGGCGACTGAATGGAGCTGCCCTCCCAGCGTCACCCGACAGTGGCTTCACACACATGACGGCCGAGAGCTCTGGTGCTCCACTAATAGTTCTTCATAAAAGTCATATTATGCATAGAAATGTCCGAAAGTGTCTGTGGAGGCTGAGACGTGGATGCTGAGCTGGTTTTTGAGGTTAACCTCTGCCCTGGACTGAAAGAGAGAGAGAGAGAGGGAGAGAGAGAAAAGGGGGGAGGGGAGAGAGCGACCCGAAGAGGGCGAGACCGATGACGGGATCGAATGTATTGACGTGAGGGGGCGAGAGAGAGAGGGCGGGCGCGGGGGAGAGAGAAGAGGGACGAGAGAGATGCCCGCGAGAGGGGAGAAGAGACGCCAGCGGGAGACGAGAAGGGGGCGGTCGGGCGGAGGAGACGGGAGATGCAGCAGAAGCGGGATGAGAAGAGAAGCGAGCACAGGGAGAGAGAGACCGAGAGAAAAAAGGGGGGGAGAAGAAGAGAGAGAGAGAGAGGGACGGGAGAGAGAGCAGGTGGAGCAGAGAGAGGGGGATGGCGAGCCGACCCGAGCAGAGATGGCCGTGCAGCAGCAGCAGAGGGACGAGAGGAGAAAGGGTGGAGACGGAGGAGAGGGAAGAGGTCCACGGATCCAGATGAGGAGAAGAACCGGGAGAGCAGAGAGAGGAAGGAGAGAGGAACGCAGGCCGGACGAGATTAGACCACGAGGGGGAGAGAGGCGGATGAGACGAGGGCCCGGAACGACCGAGGCGAGAAGGAGACCGGGCAGAGACGGAGAAAGGGGGCGCGAGAAGGGCAGCTGCGGGCGAGAACCGACCTAGATACGAGACCGAGACGTTGAGCAGAGAGAGAGAGATGAGTGTGGGAGAGAGGGGAAGTAGAAGAATCGAGCGGATGGAAGACGAGAGAGAGGAGGTGAAGAGAGGATGACGACCGGGGGAGAGAGAGAGAGGAGAGAGAGAGGGAGAGTAGAGCTAGACCCCCCCCACCCCCCCACCACCCCCCGGCGCCCCTCCCCCCCCACCCCCCCCCACCCCCCCCAAGGGCGGGAGCAGAGATGAGAGGGAGAGATGAGAGGGAGAGAGAGAGGGAGAGAGAGAGACGGAGGGGAGGAGAGAGCGAAGGAGACGAGAGAGCGCGAGAGAGGAGGAGAGACAGGGGGGGGGCGAGGAGAGGGAAGAGAGAGAGGGAGAAGGAGAGGGGGAGGGAAGGGGGGGCGAGAGGGAGAGAGAGGAGCGGGAGAGGAGAGAGAGAAAGGGGGGAAGAGAGAGAGAGAGGAGGGAGAGAGAGGGGAGCGGGAGGAGTGGAGAGAGAGGGGGGAGATGAGGAGGAAAGGGGAGGGTAGACGAGAGAGAGTGAGAGAAGGGAGCGAGAGAGAGGGAGAGGACGAGGAGGGGAGGAGAGAAGAGGGGGGAGAGAGAGAGGAGGAGAGGAGGGGAGATGAGGGGGAGAGAGAAGAGAGGAGCAGAGAGAGGGGGAAGAAGAGGAGAGAGGGAGGGGAAGAGAACGGTGCGAGGGAGGGACGAGAGAGGGGGGAGAGAGAGAGGAGCGAGGATGTGAGAGAGGAGAGAGGGGATAGAAGAATTGGTGAGCATGCGGAGATCTCTTTTACTCTATCCTCTCTTTCTCTCTCTTCTTCTTCCTCTTCTCCTCTTTTGATCTCTTCTCCTCTTTCGCCGTTTTCTTCCTTTTCTATTTTCTCATCCCTTTTCTCTTCGCTTTCCTTCCTTCTCTTTCTCTTGGAGAGAGGCGAGAGAGCGAGAGGAGGAGAGGGCGAGCCACCGGAGGCTCTGGTCTCGCAGCAGCAGCCAATCAAAATACAAACGGAACACATTCCGCGGCGCCAGCAGCCAATCGGACCTGCGCGTCATAGCTGCGTCCTGGACAGAACCGGGGTCTGATTCCCAGAACAAATACACAGCGGGACACGGTCTCATGCAGAGGCGAGTCTCTGTGCGTGGACCTGCGTCGGGTCGGTGAGGGTGTGTGATCGTATCACTGTGGAACATCGATAGCCGCGCGTGGAGCGGGACTGGGTCACTGGGTTCACACCAATCAATGATTCAACGCACCACGTGACCGAAGCACCTCTCTCCTCTCCCCCGTCTTTGAATGCCACGCCCCCTCCTTCCTCCTGCTCCTCTTCATCATCTCTGCCAGCGTCTCCTTCCATTTCCAGAAGCACTCAGTCATTCAGGCCGAACCGCTCGACCGGAGCCTGAAACGGACGCGTCACGGCCCGGCCGGTGCCGCACAGGGACAGAACCCCCGGTGGCTGGATGGGAAACCTGCAGGTTAAATGGAAGCGTGGAGCAGACAGCGCCGCGGGCCTCGACCCACATTCCAGGCTCCCGCTATCTGTTTTTAACACACCACCGGTCGGCTCAGGACGAATCGCGCAGCGTTTCCATTCGCGGCTGCTCAGTTCAACGCCGCGGGATCCCAACATCTGTTCTTGTGCTCACTTTACCTGCAGCCGAGGCAGAAAGAAGCAGCGGGCGAGGGGAACCGCGCTGATTTCAGCCATACTCAGTTACTGGTGCTGCCGTGAGACCCTCGGCCCCCATGGCTGCACCCGATTCTCTTGTCTCATCTGCATATATTCATTTCTGTGATGTTTTGGTCTCGTTTGCTTCCTTTTAGCTTAGTTGGGAGATGGAGACTGACCCACGTGAGCGCCACATTTGGTTTAAAGCAACAGCTCCATTTTAATATAGAGCAAATAGAACGAAAAGCTGAAGGGCTATGGTTTTTTATATTAGTTTAGATG
Source organism: Betta splendens (assembly GCF_900634795.4). Taxonomy (NCBI): domain Eukaryota; kingdom Metazoa; phylum Chordata; class Actinopteri; order Anabantiformes; family Osphronemidae; genus Betta; species Betta splendens. The sequence goes on along the minus strand of NC_040894.2, from coordinate 4,887,903 downwards.
CTGAGGGTCTGCTTTTAGAGGCCGTCACTCTTGGGCCGGGAGGGAAATCCTCAAGCAGCTGAAGCTCCATGACTGGCGCACCGCGCATTGATTTGCATTGTCTGGTGTCTGTGAAACAGCTTTTCATCCTAGGAGACACAGCGAAAACACGAGCGAAGTGTGCGATTTTACTGAGCGCGAACACCAGCGAAAAACATGTGGGTTCGGAGTCAGCGTGACACTGTCTCTGAAGAAATGTGTGTCAGGAGCCTGTAGGAGCCATAAATCAACACAAAGCTTCCAGCCAGACCTATTAAAAACATATTAGAGCCACGCATGGGAAACACGGGCCACCTCCTCCTAACGCCAAGGTTCTGATGGACTACGTGTTTAATTATATACTGGAATATTTAGCTACTCTCAGGTCCGACCCGGGTCATTTATAGCTTATTAGCACTGCTAAAATAGCAACTCTTGTCCAAAATACCTCTGGGTGTCATTTTTCCTCCCAGACCCGTCGTGGAATCATCCAGCTCCTCTGAAAACGCTGAGCTGGAGGAAGACCCCCCCCCCCCCCACCCCCCACCCCAGTGACCCGAACCCGGTTATCAGCAGCGCTTGTCATTTGAATGAGCTGCGTCCCAACGTGACGGCCCAGTATTTAGTCCTGCTCAGGTTTGAGGCTATGACATCATGGAGATGACCTTGAGGATTAAGGGCTCACAGCTCAGTCAACGCGGTGAAGCATCTACACAATATATATAAATATATATCATATACTGTATAGTATGTGAGGTTGTTAATTCTCTAGAGAAATCACTGAAGATAAATCCTTTCATCTGAGCAGGGATTAAATGTCTCCTCGATGGTTCAAGGCAGAGTTAATACTATAGATTGTGTATGTGCTGGTGATGTCAGAGGGTCCGACCTCCAGCCCACAACACAGGCACCATCAGCAATAAGCCGGGGAGGAATTCCTGTTTATCTCGCGGGGGAGGTCGAGCGTCTGCGTGAGCAGATACGTCCGCGTCACGGACCGCACGCGGCGCGAGCGCCGATGGATCAGACGGGACGTCCGAGGAGAAAATGAAGCAGGAAAAACGTCCAACACCGGCGCCAATCAAGGCGTCTCCGACTCGCGTGCACACGCGGACTCGTGCGGCGTCACCTCCGACCTCTCCGCGGCCTCCGGGGCCTCATTACCCACGCTGCACCTCTCCTCTCCTCCACAGTTATGCGACTCTCGCCAGCGCCGGTGACACCGAAACGCGGGCGTCCGAGTTCACAGACGGGGAAAAAAACACAGGAAGGTAAACAATCCGCAGCGCAGCCAATGGGAGCCTGTCGCCACGACGACGCACCTCGCTGGAGTCGCCACCGCGCCTGTGACTGTCAGTCAAACGGGACACGCGTGAGGATATTATGGACGGGGTCAGAGTCAGGCTCATTAATCACCCTCCCGGACTCTGGGAAACTCCCAGACCAAAATTTAAGACCAAAATGAGAAATGACCTTAAGGTTTCTTTCATTCGAATTCTTTTCTGGTAAATAAGACACTAATTTGTTTGAACGAATCCAAATCAAATACCTGTTATCGCACCCTAACATGCACGTGTTGTGTACGCATGAAGGCAGGACAGTGTGCATGTTTTAGCAGGAACAGTGTTTGATTACATCTGTGTGCTTGAGGTCTGACATACATGCTAGGAATCCTGTGGGAGCCGTTCCAAACAGCCTGGTTTTATCCAAAAGCGGGAATGCAAACAATTCAACACAAAGTGCACCGAATGCGCACAAAACCCACAAACACACACACACACAAACACAAACCATGCACGCACGCACACACACACACACACACGCACACACACACACACACACAAACACACACGCACACACACACACACACACACACACGCACACACACACACGCACACGCACACACACACAAACACAAACGCACCACGGCACCACACCACACACACACACACAACACCACACCACAACACACACGCACACACACACACACACACACACACACACACACACCACACACACAACCACACACACACACACACACACACACACACACACACACACACACACACACACACACACACACACACACGCACACACACACACACAGGATTATCCTACCTGCTGATCCGCTTGTCATCCATGCAGCAGCCTGACGTGAAAAACGACAGAAGAAGAAAGACTTTTACAATGAGTGCCACAAAAAAGGGGTTCAATATACAAGTAGCTACTTGGATGAAATGAGAGGAAATTAGATGTTGTACAACACAAACATGGAGTTAGTACAAATTTAATAATAACATTAATGACTCTGGCGTGTGAAAGGTGTGTGGACAGCTGTACTTTATCAGTCATGGTCAGAGTAAAATAAACCCAGTCGTCAGCATCAGTCTGACCCCTGGTCCACACACACACACACACACACACACACACACACACACACACACACACACACACACACACACACACACACTAGCCGAGCTATCAAATCATTTAACCCACTCATTAATGTAATAAATTAATTAAAGACTGTACTTGTAAATCTAATGACCAGATGTGGTTTGTTAGTGTTGGATTTTCTTTTTTGTTATTTATTTGTATGCAGTTATAAAAAGATTGAATAATTATCTAAGCTCATACTTTATTGGTGGCGTTGTCTGTGCCTAGTTTATGGATCATAATTAGGTCCTCAGCACTAATTTACACACAAGAATTCTGATATTTCAGATTAACTGAGCCAATCCTGTGTTTTTAGGATAAAATGCTAGAATATTCATGAGGTTTTTATTTATTAAGTTTTTTTCTATATATTTATTGTTTAGCAGCTTTAACATGACAAAAGGTCTTCTAGCTACTAAGTTCCTAGCGTTACTAAGCTTTAGAGGAGTTCATATCTCTGACAGATGAATCATAATGACACATCATGTCACTATTAATGGTTTGAACGTGTCATCTAGGGCCGTTCTCCTCTCTTACTTTGCTCTTTAGTGCTCCATGTGTCTGACAGTCGTACTCGTGGAGCGTGTTTGTTTCTGTTTGCCGCAGTGCTGACACAGACAACAGTGACCTTGCACGTTGGCGGAGCCGTCTCAGCCCCTGCTTTCACCTCACTCGCAGTCTAACGCGGCTGTGGGGCGCTCACCCTGACCCGTCGGGCCTGGAGATGTGCAGGGGACCAGAGCGACGAGCGGGTCAGCGGCCGGCTGCGGGTCAAAGGTCGCGAGCGGCGCCTGTCTGGGGCCCTGGAGCTCCCCTGGTCCTGAGTCAGGATGCGACTCGCCGCTCTGCCTGGAGGAGAGTCCTGAGGGGACAGAGGGAGAGTCACCGACACGTCCCCTGGAAATACAGCATTTAAACACTACGGTCCAGTCTCTTACCACAGCCCCTGTCTTCATGTCAGCAGCTCTGTCCGGTTTCCGTGAAGCAGCGCTGTTTTGATGTGTGTTCAGAATAAAATCCCCCCTTAATATAAAACCCTCCCCGTCCCCCTCGTGTCTCAGCCACAACACTGGAAAGTCCACTCCAGATTGGGCTCATGACTCAACTGCACCCGCTGCAGCGCCGCGCTCCCCCCCCCCCCCCCCGTCGCGCGCGGCCGGCGCTGATAACGTGGACGTGCTGCAACTGAAGGCGAGCGACGCGGGCCGCCAGCGTCCGTAAACAGCTTTTAGTTTGTGCAGCAGGAATCCAGTCCGCAAGTGCGCGAACAGAAAGAGTCATTTTCCCTTCGCGACAACATACAAAGCTCGTCTGTGTAGAAAATTCCCTTTCTGACCCTGTGGAGCGTTTCCATCATAGAGATGGCGTGATGCTGCTGCCCGTAGATAACAACATGAAGGACACTGTGTCCTCCAGCCACAGTCAGTTCAAACTGTACCTTCCTGGAACTATCATTCGTTTCGGCTCCTCTTCCTCTCAGATTTTTCATTTTGCGTTCTATTACATGCATTTCCATGAGAAAAAAAACCCACTGACAGTAAAAGTGACAACCGAAGCTGAAAATATCTGCCTGACAGCGCTTTTGCTGGCCAGACAGTTTAATTAAGATAATTAAATACTCTGCGTTTTATAAGAATTCCTAAAGTTCTGCGCTGTTGGAAAAGGCCAGATTCACACTTGGAAGCGCGTCGAGGCAGCTGGAGAGATGATCTTTAACGCACCTTCACGGGCTCGGAGCTTGTGATCTGCGGTTTCTGGGGACGAACGCGGCCCCAGACGGATGCCAGACGAGCCAGAACCCACCTGATTTATGAAAGGCTTTATTGGCGGAAAAACAACAGGCTTGGAGGCCGTCCAGGCTGCGATTCCTAATGAATCTGAGGCGCATTAAATGGAGAGCGAGAGACTGCAAACCTGGCAACCCGCTCCCTGAACAGGCTTCCTGTCCAACACGTGTGTGGCCGTGAATTCTGCTGGTGGGTGTGAATGAGCTTGAGCTCATTGAGTGACTTTAATAATGTTATAGCACCAGCTCTACCTTTGTGTGACATGGGATGAGTATGGAGTGTTGAAGCTTCTATAAATAAACCAAAGGCTCTTGCAGCATGTTCAACTCACCGTGCTGCGCTCCGGCTCCGGCTCCGGCTCCGGCTCAGCATCAGTCTCATCCAGCTGGGGGGAACTGGCCTCGCGGCCGTCCTGGGTCCCCTCGTCGAGCTCGTCCAACGGGTTCATCAGCAGGGTCACGGAGTCGCTTGCCGGCGCCTGGACATGCAGGTTCGAAGACGCAGCGTAAGTGCGGCTCAGGGGCAAATTCTGCTTCTAACCTTGCACCGGGGCCTGGTCTCAGGGAAATCTGGGGACCTCACGCCACACCTACTCGCGATCCTCAAACACCTACTCCACCCTTCAATGCCTCCAGGCTCCTTGTGGGTGACTATTGTGTTCTTTCAGTGTGGGGGCGTCTCCTCAATGAGGGCATATAGTACATTAACAAGACTGTGCTACGTTCAGGAGCTCCAATGTTACGCAAACGTGCCGGTTGTGTCCAGGCCCCGCGTTCTGCACATACCCCTGTCTTTCCTGTCCGCCCATTGGTCACGGGCTCTGACTGAGACACTTGTTCAATGGCCTTCCAGAAAATGAACAAACTGCTTTGTTTCTGGGCTCCGCTGCCGATCCCAGAGTCCCAGAGGCTGATAGCAGCACATAGGGGCCCTTTGAGGAGCCTGGAGTCCAAAAACAGCCCCCTCACTCATACACACACACGCACGCACACGCACAAACACGCACGTCTGTCCACTCCCGGCCCTAAACGCATCATGTTGACCGGTTCAAAAAATATCTGCAGTAACGTCTTGGCAGCGCGGCTACTTCCTGCGTGTCACAGCCCCCACATGTGTGGGTTCCTCCACACGGCGGCACAGAGGGCCGTCTGTGCACGACTCTATTTTTACCCTTACTGTGGGGGGGGGGGGGGGGGGGAAACGGGGGGCGCGGAGGCTCGTCGGGGGCGCACGGGCCTGCGAATACGAGCAAATACGAGCAAATATGAGCTGCAGCCACAGAAACACAGCGTAGCGCCCAGATAGACACACTCACTTCAGCACAGGGAGCTCGAAAGCCACATCAAATATTAATAGTACAGGTCTCTTAATGCATCACTGTACGTCTGCTTCAAGACCATTTCATTACCTGTCTGAACGGTCGGAAGTCTGCTGTGTTCTCACTATCAGTCCCTGAATAGAAACTGACCAATTAGCACATGCTGAACGTGCTGTTCCTTATATATTTTCATGTTTTTATTGTTTCCAAGAATCAAAACTACCGAACCTGGACATGACAGATAAACAGTGTTTAAATCCACCTGGTGCGTTTTGGGACAGTCTGTCATTTGGCAAAGTCTGAACCGCGATATTCCAAGAATGTGCAACCGCAACAGAGCCCCTTTGACTGAAGCCTGTCCACAACTGACTTCAAACGCCGCTCGGTCAAACCCCCGAGAAGGACTTCACGGAAGGAGCGCGGGGACGCGGCGCGCGGAGCCGGGGCCCCGTGCCGAGGTGTGAGAACGCGGTCACGCGGCCGCTCGCGCTGCAGGAGGCGTTCCAGGAGGCGGCGGTGGCCGCGGGGTCAGCAATGGCAGGAATGTCTGCAAAGGTCAAAGCGCGTGCATCCACAGCGCCGCTGCCTTCGGCGGCATTATCACCGCAACAAGCGCCGAAGGCACGATGACGGGGGAATAAAGTCACGCCTTTGTCTCCTGCACCACATACGACCAGCGGCGCGCTAAACTATTCCTACTATTGTTGAAACATCCACACGTTTCTGTGTAAAACCGGTGCAGATGCATTTTACTCTCAGGAAAAATGCATCTCGTGCAGGAGTTGGAGCGCGGCTGCCCTCTAGTGGTGTGACGCGCGCACTGCTCACAAAAACGGCCTTTTCTCATGTCACAGTAAGAAAAGGTTAATTACGATTATTATTATAATTATTGACGTTCACCTTTGTGGCCCACTTTCCCTGTGTCTGCTGCGTGTGTTGTCTTTCAAGCCTTTCCACTTCCACCCGGTAACCGTCTTTGTGTGAACGCTGTCTCCTTCCTCTCACCTGCTTCCTTCTGCCCCGCGTCGTCTCCTCCGCCTCCTCTCCACCGGTGACCTCAGGTTCGCCGTCGCTCGCGGCCCGTCGCCGCTCGGACGCAGCGTTTCTAGGCTGGGCATCCTGTCTCTTCCTCGCGCTCTTCCTGTTCCTGCTCAAGTTCCTGCGGCGACGACTGACCAGGAATTCCTTATATTGTAGCGACGCAGGAAAATAATCGTCCTCGCCGTCATCGTCCCCCTCCCTCCCCCCTTCGGCGCTGGATGAGGGGGACTCCCCGCCGCCCGAGCTCCCGGCGGCACCGATCCGCTGCTCGTCGGTGCCGTGGTCGTAATCACTGAACACTATGGCACTGGGCTTGTGTTTCACTATCCGGAGCAGATCCAGAGAACAGTCGTCTGCGGCGCCCACAGGCTCTGACACACTCTCATCCTGGGCTGGTGGAGGGGGAGACCGCGGCTCGCCGTCACAGCGGGGGGTCTCTGCGGGGCTCGCTCCCCGCACGGCTCCGCATCGTGCCTCCACCTTCAGCTCCTTCCACATTTCGACGTGACCGTTCATAGAATCTTCAGGAGCAGGTTCAGACATGGCTGCTGGGGAGTCAGATGGGGAACTGGGCCGTGCAGGTCACCCAGAGGGAAAGCCACAGCCCGGGGGTCAGTAAACCTGTTAGAAGTGTGATGATGAGTTATTGGACCCTCATGATTTACTAGACAAGCGGCCCTCGTCTGTACGCGATGCATTCAAACTAATGGGAGCAGAGAGTCTCAGAATGAGCTGCTTTAGTGTTTGGTCCAGATTTAGTGCAAACTGGAGCATTTATGTATGGAACAATGTGTTTGAAATGATGCCCAATAGATTTTTGTTGGACTGGAATATTTTCAGGTGCAGCCAACACAGCGTCCAGTGACTTCCACAAACTCACATACTACTGTATATTACACAGACAACAGTAAACGACAAACCTACAGATACGAGGCAGAATTTGCACCTGCAAACAAGAAAATAAACATGACATTTCTACGTACCAGAGGTTGTTGTAGAGGAGTTGTGTCATCCACTGTGCGAACATGTCCGGTGCGGCGGTTCTGCAGAACTGGGGGGTCACGCGCTGATCCAGCAGCAGCACTTCAGCGCATATGAGACAGCGAGGGCAAATCTGGAAAGCTACGAAACGCTGAGGGGAGGAGAGAGGGCTGAGGAATGCTTCTCCCTCCTACATTACCTCAGCCAGGACACGGGCACTTCCACCAGCAGGTGTTTGTGCTTCACGTGTGCATGTTTCTACACGGGCTGCAACTGTTATTGTCCACGGGAAAAGCTGCCACAGTAAAAAGAGGAGCACAGAGGGAACCACTCACTAAAAGCCGTCACTGTAATCATCAAACAGCTGCAGGTTCTGTAGGATTTAAAAGCCTCGGCCCGTGGTGCAGAGCCCCCCGTTTTCTGACTCACTACTGGAGAAATGACTCGAGGCAAAGCATTTCTCACTGTCTAAGCACATTCTTTGACAACACATGAGGTAACGCTTCTGAGATATTCCTGTGTGCTTTTATTTCCGCTCAAATCTGTCGAAGGACTGAGAAACTCTCCAAGTTTATCGGTGCCCTGCTCTTTGACCTTTTGCCTGTTGAGGCCTGTTTGACTCTGAGGAGAGATCTGGTCAAGGTGAAGGTCATAAATCTCTATAGGAAAAGTAAACGCACGTTCCCATAGTGGCTCTTAATGATCCAGACAGCTGTCATTATGTCAATATGTGATGCGGAAACAGTAAAAGCCAATCTAAAAACACACCACATACCAAAATAAAAAGGCTAAATGAACCTTTATGTGATGAGGAATGTGCACTCCTCTCAATACACTGTGTTACACAGCAGTGATGATGAATGCATATTCATTTTACTCCAAAAATGTATTTGAAATCAGGCAACGCCAACCTGCTGGGACTCGCTCATCCATATACAGCATTCCTTTGGTAGGGAGATGTACAGTTTACTGGGTCCAGGGAAATGAGGGAGAAGAAGGGAAACCCATGGTTAAGTCTTGACAAGCAAATACAGTAGACACACAACTAAATAACTAGAGCGTACACAAAGGACCATTTGAGAAAGTAGAGAGAGCAAAAAATAAAACATGTTGTCTCTCCCATTAGGAACAGCAGACTTAAACATTCACATGCATTTGATTAGATGAAATGAATGAATAAATAATGAAATATTTTGTATGACACAAAATGTAGACTTGTTTAGTTTATTTTTATCTTGCATGCACAACATCAAGCTGCTGGACAAACAAACAGGTTAAGCGGACAGTGACCAGAAAAGCTGAGCTGCTCAACAAGAAAAGAATCCCCTGCAAGGTTTGACACCTCGGAGATGGTGTGAGCTGTTGTTTCTGTTGCAGGGGATTAAAGTGCATGATTTACATTCCTTCATCAGGCTGCTTCCTGCTGTCTTCAGTGTAAACACCAAAAAACATCTGTTTTAATAAGGTGAAGATGCTGGTTGGTTGGTGCTTTGTATTTCAAGCATATAGTAAAACACACATCTGGGATTGTAGCTCTCTGTTGTTTTAAATATATATAACCTTTTTGTTAATACATACATATTTAAGGAAGCATTTGCTAATTTTCTCAATCGATAATGATTGTTATTTTACTATTCAACCAAGAACTATAATGATTACATCAAACACTCAAGGGAATTATTATTTATTTATTTATTATTCTTCTTACTATGACCCGTGGTTTTACTTTAACTTTAACTATTTTGACCCTTTCTTCTCGCCGTAGCTCGACAGGAAGTAGAAGCGCGGTTTGTTTGTGAATTACATTTCGCGGGAGAACAGTAACTATATAGAGTTTTTCTCCTGTCAACAAGGATAATAACATATCCTAACGGTGCACAACAATGAGTTTATGGGTGGACAAATACAGACCGACGTCTCTTGGGAAGCTCGACTATCATAAAGACCAGGCGGCGCAGCTGAAAAACCTGGTAAGAGGAGAAATGACAGGAGACTGCGCCATTCAGTCATGCTAACTTTAGCTTTAGCATCACCAGCAGTCAGGTTAACGTGAAGAACAGAAAGAAAATACTGCAAATGCAGGTTTCAGCCTTACAGTGTGTTGTTGTTTGTCTAACACAAGAATGCTCACCAATCATTTCATAAAACACATACAAGTTACACAGTTTGAACTAAACTAACAAAAGATTGTTGAAATTTACTTGTTTCAGGTCCAATGTGGCGACTTCCCACACTTGCTGGTGTACGGACCGTCAGGCGCAGGGAAAAAGACCCGCATCATGTGTCTGCTGAGGGAGCTGTATGGAGCTGGGGTGGAGAAGCTCCGCATAGAGCACCAGACCATCGTGGTGAGGAGAGGGGTTCATTAAACGCTTCCTTCATCTCTAAAGAGGTTTGGTTTGGTTTGGTCGAATCACTGTTTTGTGGGTTTTTGCCTTCAGTCTCCTTCAAAGAAGAAAATTGAAATTAACACCATAGCCAGCAACTACCACTTGGAGGTGAACCCAAGGTATGTCAGACCTGCTACGTTATTGTGCTTTTTGCTCCACTACATTTAAGCTGTAGCTGCTTTGCAGACGGGTTCTTATTCAGTTTCCTATCAGCGTTGTAAGATTTGAGTCATTCTGCTTTTTGTTGGACAGCGATGCAGGGAACCAGGACTGTGTGGTAATACAAGAGATGATTAAAACTGTAGCTCAGTCTCAGCAGATCCAGTCAAGCACCCAGAAAGACTTTAAGGGTAAGACCGATCTCATTTATAATTAAAAATGGTCATAATGTTTAACCTGTGTAAATTGCCTGAAAATTAATTTCAGTTTTATAGCTGTCCATAATCAGGCCACCCTCTGTTTATTAAAGCTATATCAGATCCTTTTCATGAACATTGTTCTTTTTGTTCTCAGTGGTGTTGCTAACAGAGGTGGACAGACTCACAAAGGAGGCCCAGCATGCTCTGCGCCGGACGATGGAGAAGTACATGGCCACCTGTCGTCTTATCCTCTGCTCCACCTCCACCTCCAAAGTCATTGGGCCGATTCGCAGCCGTTGTCTGGCTATCAGAATTCCTCTGCCGAGCACCGAAGAGGTAACAGTGATAATGAGGTTGACATTATTGGAGTAATTAAAATCATCTGAGTCAACTATTTACTGCCTATGTTTGTTGACTCATGATTTCTACACCACTGTTTTGTTTTTTTAGGTCTGTACCGTTCTGACATCCGTCTGTAAAAAGGAGGGTTTGCTTCTCCCCCCTGAGCTGGCCAAGCAGATTAGCGAGAAGTCTGGTCGCAACCTCCGCAAAGCCCTTCTGATGTGTGAGGCCTGCAGAGTGCAGCAGTAAGTTGCCACAACACACCTCATCCCAGTGTAATCTGTGTATAGGCATGGAATATAAACTAAACGTGTCCACTTGGTTAACTCATTTTTTCCTCAGGTATCCGTTCTCAGTGGACCAAGACGTCCCAGAGACAGACTGGGAGGTGTACCTTAGAGAAACAGCCAATGCTATTGTCAGCCTGCAGAGCCCCCAGAGGTACGAAAGAACTTTAAAGGATTACCCAGTTCTGTATCAAGGCACATTGTAATGCTGATTCACTGTCAGGTTGTTGGAGGTTCGAGCCAGACTGTACGAGCTGCTGACGCACTGCATCCCTCCCGATGTCATTATGAAGGTATTGTTCACCACACGACCTTTTCCTCAACTGCGTTGCAGTTTGCAGCAGTCATTGAATTAACATTCACCTTCCGCGTCTAATACGTTGACAGGTTCTGGTAAGAGAGTTGCTGAGTAACTGTGATGGGCAGCTGAAGACGGAGGTGGCCCACATGGCAGCGTACTATGAACACAGGCTGCAGCTGGGAAACAAAGCCATCTACCACCTGGAGGCCTTCACGGCCAAGTTCATGGCCATGTACAAGAAGTTCATGGAAGACGGACTGGATGCCATGATGTTCTGACTTTGAACAGGATTCATATGAGATGAGCAGACCATTTCTATCCCAATGTGACTTTTGCTGGACTTTATCCACATACAGACTGTAAATCTGTGTAGTCTGTGGCTTTGTCAACAGTTGTTAAATAATAAATAAATCTTTTGTATACTCTTTGATTTCTATTAATTTCTGTCAACAACATTCTAAAACAGTTGTCATACTTGATCCTTCTGTTTGTTTAAGATATTGATGATTGTGGCAAACCTCCTTTTAAATGTCCATTATCTGAATTATTCACTAAAATAATAATGTAAATAACCTTCACGAAGTCCAGTCATGTCTTGTTTAATATTTGTAACTGATACAAACTACATCTCATTTAGAAAATGTTTAACACAGAAGTTCAAGTGTGATTCTAAATTACTTAGTCTTCAGACCTTGAACGCTACACTAAACCATAAGCCTCTGCGCTTCTTCCTCGAGTCATGAAATGCCACCATCGTCAGTAAGAGTCTCGATGTCTCCTCACTGTGTAGTAGATGATGACACCCATCGTGATCAGCGCCCCTGAACCCACCACGGTCAGGAAGCCCAGCACGGGCCTCTTCAGCACGTCACAACCCGTGCAGGGAACAGGCGACCCGGGGCACTGCTGGCGCGCAGCTCCCTTGACGGGGAAGCCGTTGTGCTGGATGATGTTGCGGTAGTTGGAGAGAGAAGCCTTGACAATTATTTCTTCCTGGACTTGGCCGTACAAACCAAAGCCTGGGTCTCTTTGGTCGCTCAGGGCATAAGCAAAGTATCCTTTGAGGTTTACGCCATCCAGGGTGTACGCTGAGGAGGCGGAGTCAGCAGGTAGGATGTTTAGTGTTCATCATTATCTCAAAGTAAACACTAAAGTGTAACTAAAGCACTATAAGCGTGTTATATGTATTATATATGTGTTCTGAGTCAGCTGACTACTGGGCTGGTGACCTGAGCTGCCCATTAATAATTAATCTTTTGTTGACTAGTAAGGGGAAAAATGTCAATCACCTCTGAGAGCTGATCCTTACTCCCTGTACAAAGTATGAAAACAATATATACACACAATTATAAAGCTTTGCCTGTATTCTCACCTTTCAGTGCCTCATTGATGTAGTTGTACAGGTAGTAGACCCTGAGTGTGTCTTTGAAGCGGGCTGGGTCTTCCTGGACCCCATTAGCCATCACATAGACGGGCACGTCATAGTAGTGCTCCTTCACCTGATGACAGAGGAATCACAATGGTTTTCATCCGCTCGGCATGAAACCAACACGAGACAACGTTCAGACTCTAAGATCACTGGTAATGACTGCTGTTATTCTTTATTGGCTGGCAGAACTCATAACTCCACACTTTACTTTTACGAACTGTAATCAAAGACCTGCAGCCTCACCCAGTTGAGGGCTTTCCTCAGGCCCCAGGGCACAACAGGCCTCGGAGACATGATCCACGTGGTGTCTATCATGTGTTGCACCTCCAGCATCGCTATGTAGGTGTAACTGCAGACAAAAGTACATCAGGCCAAACTGGTTGGTTTTAATAACATACTGTATATTTGTACAGTATGAAAGGATTTAAAGCACATGCTCTCCTTTTGCAAAACCCCGACTGTCTTACGGGTCTTCCTTTGCGTGCGTCACCAACTTGGTGCTGAAGTGACTGAGAGCGAAGAAATCATACGTCCCTCTGACCAGCTGCCTGTCCTCCTCATTGAACGCTGGCAAACTTGGAGGCACAAAAGATAAAGTTGACTCGATTTAATTCTAACTGCTCAGGATGTGACTGATTCAGAAAATGACATCTCTGATCTGATAACAGGGTAAATAAGTGGCTAAATGGAGAGTTTCACTGATGTCTGGAAATGACTGGACGTGTTTTGACGTATGAGTGAGATATTTGTACTCGAGGGAGTTGAGCTGCCGCAGCCAGCTCCTCATGGCCGGAGGATAGTCCCCGCTGCCGAAGACCGGCTCCGCGAACCAGCCGACGCGGAAGTCCAGGACTCGCTTGGCCGGTTCCACATCCTCGCGGCTGAAGGAGAAGGCCGGTTCGACCCAGTCCATGTGCAGAGCCAAGGACACCTGAGACATGAAGGGGAACATAAAGGGGCTCACTTCATCCCACTGTATCAGCTGACAGGATCAGGCGTGTGGCCCCACCCACGGGGTGTGCAGCCCCACCCACATGATGTGCAGCCCCACCCACATGATGTGCAGCCCCACCCACATGATGTGCAGCCCCACCCACCTGCCCGCCCTGCGCTCGTCGGTACTCCCGGTCGTAGGCGCGCCAGGCCAGGGCGTGCGCCCGCAGCATCTGGTGCGCCTCCTGGTAGCTCACCACGTCGTCGTTGGGCTCGTTCAGGGTGATCCACATCTTCACGTAGGCCCCGAGCTCTCGGTAACAAAGCCTGGCGTAGTCTGCGAAGGCCGCGGGCGTCTCTCTGAGCCACAGGGAAGAAACGGACACAGGCAACACATTTAATTTACACACCAGCTTCAGCTACACAACTCTGCTCTTATCAGATATTTGAAACAAGCACAGGAAACATATTACGTCTAACGCATCTTTACATCCATGTCAGGAAATCAACCTGTTATCAGAGTTTCCATTGATATAAAACTAACGTCTCCCAATAAGGTGGAAAATGCCAACACACCACAATGTCCCAAGATGAAACACAGGTAAATATGGAGTTATCTTTATTACAAAAAAAACCCATGGCAGCAAGTGGTGACGTCTCTCTGAGATCCCCGTGTTTGCTTTTACATCAGAGCAACCGCGTAATAAACCGTAAGCAATAATACAGATGAATGTTTATCCGTCTGTTCCTTTATTGGCTTTATGTAAATGTGCCTCTTAATGGAGTTACAGAACCAAATTGAGGCCCGTCCCCTGGGTTGAACCTGCTGGAGGCGCCTCTGACCTGTTGAGCCACCGGCCGCCGGCCTCCAGCGCCGCCGGTAGGCTGCTGCGCTGGCGCGTGTGGTGCCACAGCGTGACCACCGGCGTGACGTTGGCCCGCAGCAGCCGGCGGGCGAAGCAGCGGTAGTAGCCCAGCAGGGTGCCGTTGGCGCGGGCCGCGTCGCCCGCGTGCACCACGGCCGACCAGTTCAGGGAGAAATGGAAGTGGGTCAAGCCCACCTGGCGTATTTCGTCCACCTGGGCAGAGGGGGGGCGGGCGTGAGGTTCTAGTACTCAGATAATAGGCCTTTCCCGGTTGATGGACGCACCTGCTGGCGGACGCTGGCGAAGTCGGCGCAGTTGGTGCTTCGCAGGGGCAGCGCCCTGAAGCCCTCCAGCCTCCGCAGCTCCCCGTTGTTGGAGGCGTTCCACAGGTAGACGTTGGGGTCTGCGAACTGGCTGGGGGCGACCTCCACCTGCGACGAACAGGGAGGAAGCCCCCGATTAGATGCAGAACACGCAGAAACCCGAGGGAGAGGCCGCGCGGCGTTGTGCTGGTGAGCTCAGCAGGCAGTGGTTTATGATTAAGAGGAGAGTTTAGCGTCAGACTGGACTTTCACCATCACAACTGCTGTGAAAACAGTGTGATGCAAGTCACATAAGTGACGAACTGCTGCTCTGTTTTAATGTAATATCATCAGATCAAATCAAAATAGGAACTATAACATTTCTCAGAAATACTAGTGTTGTTTACGCTGAATCTGATCTTGATCTCAATAATAGTTAATGTTTTCTCTGACCTTTGCCCCGTGTGATGCAATGACCCAACACAGACACACGGTCCACAGAGAAACCCACCTGGATGGAGTTGGCCGACACCCCCCAGGCAAAACCACACGGGAAGACCCCCTGTGCCGGCCGGTTCTCAGGGAGCTCTGGGAACCCGTTCCTCTGGATGACGTTCCTTCGTGGAGTACATGGACATGGCTTCAGTTTGCTCAGCGACAGAGGGCGGCTGTTGGCGGTGCCGCAGACGGTCGCCGCCTCGTCCGGGCGCTCACCTGTAGAAAGCGGCCGATGTCTTGGGCTCCCGCTTCATGTCGGGGGTGCTGAAGTCCACGTAGTACAGGCCGCGCCGGATGCCGTATTCTCGGTGCCACTCGAAGCCGTCTATGAGCGACCAGGCCGTGTAGCCGATCACGTTCACGCCGTCTATCAGAACCGCTGCTCAAACACACACACACAACTCAGCTTCGACGCTCCCAAGAACAGGGCGTTCCTGTGCCGTGGTCATGGCTCACATTTTAGGGCTTCCGAAATGAACCTCTTGAGGTAGTACATGTGTTTCGGGTCTTCGGTCTTCGTGTTCCCCAGGACGTACCTGTGCGGAGCAGCAGCGGGAGCCGTTGAGCAACTCGGGAACCTCCAGCCGGACCCACTCACACAACCTCTACACCTACCAACCGCTCTGCACCACAAAGATGGGCGGCCTGTCGTACTCGGCGCTGACCCAGTACAGCAGCATCCTCAGGTCCAGCTCCTCCTGCTGCCCAAACTTCAGGCTGTCGTTGATGAGGTGGAAGCTCAGCGCCGCCCCGTGGGACAGGGCGAAGAAGTCGGCGGTGCCCCGCACCCGCCGGCTCTCCTCCGGCGTGAAGGCGGGCAGCCGAGAGCCCAGCCGGGCCTTCATGCAGGGCGGGTAGTCCCCGTCGGTGAACAGGGGCCGCGCGAACCAGCCCAGGACGTGGTCCAGCGAGCACTGGCACTCGCGCAGGCTCTCCAGCCGGGTGCGGCTGGGCCTGATCCAGTGGGAGGCCAGCGCCATGGACAGCCGGCCCCGCTGACGGGGTCGGTAGTTCCGGTCGTACAGGTGCCACACAGCCGCGTGAGCCTGCAGAGAGGTCCAGTGAGCATATCAGTGCGTCAGAATCAATAAAAGGCGTGTTTTCCGGCCCTCACTTTGAGCAGATTGTGTCCAACTCTGAACGGGAGGTCGGCGTCGTTCTTGATCCCGGGCGCGACCACCCCGGTGCCGTAGCCGTGCCGCGCCACCACGAACGGGTTGTCAATGGTGATCCAGTACCTCACGTCGTCCCCGAACGTCTGGAAGCAGAAGTCCGCGTAATCCCGGAATATCTCCACCAGCCGCGGGCTGCTCCAGCCGCCCAGCGTCCGCTGCAGGTGCTCGGGCAGGTCCCAGTGGTAGAGCGTGACCACCGGCTCCACGCGGATCTCCCGCAGCCTGCGGATCAGCGTGCGGTAGTAGCGCGCGCCGACGTCGTTGTAACTCCCGCGCGTGCCGTTGGGGAAGATCCTGGACCAGGACAGGGAGAACCTGTAGTGGCTGAGGCCGAGCTGCGCGACGGCGCGGACGTCGGCGCGGAGGTTGTGGTAGCTGTCGCTGCCCACGTCCCCGGTGGCGACGCGACTCCCGCCGCGCGTGAACGTGTCCCAGATGGAGAGCCCCTTGCCGTCCTTGTCGAACGCGCCCTCGACCTGGTACGCCGCCGTGCCCGCCGCCCACGCGAAGCCCTCGGGGAAGGTGTCGTGGAGGAACGCCTTGTCGCCCGGATACGGCAGCCTGGCGAAGCGGCCCCACGTCTTCAGGCCCGCGTTGGGCTTCGCGCGCGCGCGGCTGCCGCAGAGAGCGGCGAGGAGGCGGAGGAGGAGGAAGACGCGCATGCTGGCCTTCGGGTGTCCGGTGCGTGGGCGCGTGGGCTGTGAACCTCACTTCACCATGCTTGGAACAGCGGACTGTGGAGAGCGGCCAGCCAGCTGTGAAGCCAGCGCATCTATCAATTATTAGCCACGGGACGCGAGGCACGAAGGTCTCCAGGCACCAAGCTGCGTGATGTCAAGAGCCTCAGGCGGCCCCAGGATTTAAATGCCGCTAAAATAATCACGGAGGGAGCATCCTTGTTTATTTTTCGGGGACGCAGGTGCAAATGTTCCACGTGGCCGCAGTAACAGCGCCATTATCGGGCATTTACGCAGCAGACGATCCAACAAGCGCATCTGGGTGTCACACGTGTTTGCGTTTGTTCCTGGATCAGGTTGGGCCACATGTAAATAGAGACGGATGGGGACAGCCAGGGTCACATCACCTCATCGCATCCTCCTGCCTTCAGCCGCGTTGCTCGGAAACTCGGGCCTCTGCACGTTAACGCCTTGGATGAGGTGTGAACACGTGCCACGAGAATCCTGAATGTGCACCGTGACGTGCGACACCCAGGTCACAGGTTGTGTGATATCAAGTCAAACCATACGTTTAATTAGTGATGTGCCCCCCCTCCGCCTGAGGTGAAGACGGCCATTCACTGAATTCATCATCAGCGGCAGGTGCTTTATGAGACGTAGGAAAACAGTCACGTGGCTGCATGGACCATAACCAGAGGCCACAACGTGGTGCGTGGGTGTTTTTCCACTGGGCCCTACTGGAAAGTTCAGACCTCAAGTGCAAGAATAAGCACAGCTAGTCCCCGTTTGGAACAAAGCCCCAAGGGAACAAACGCTTCAGTGCATTTTCAAATATATTTTGTGATGTATTTTTATATACGCAACCATTTGTTTTCATGAAACCCGTTCTCTGGGAGGCTGCAAATCCTCAACACCTTTGGAAGCTGCTCTGTTTTCACATTTTGGCCCAACACCACCTAACGTGAATCAAATTAACAGTTCACGTTGGGTGGCGCTTTTCACACACTGATGGATCAGCAACTGAATTACGTCAGTGAATTGATGATCAGTGTAGATGGTGGAAAGATAATTAAATAGACTGTATTAAACCACTGGCATCACCTGCAGCTGAATAAACTACTGGTAGATAAACAACTCACCTGGGAAGGTCAACATTAAACTCTTCACCCTGTGAAACACAGCTGATGGCAACAGCTGATTATATTGACAGGCACAAGTAAACCATTGCACGCAAGCCTGCAAAGTAAAATAAAGAAGCATGATCATGTCAGGTTTTGTAGAGAATTATATTGATACAACAGAGGATCTGACTGGGTGGATGTGAAGCCGAGTTTTACTCAGCAGTGACACTGCGTTACAAGCACGGATGCTCAGGACATCTGTCTACCAGTAAGTACAAAGCTAAAACTGAGAGACACACTACAATCTTTTCCAGAGGCAACTCTACATTTGAACAGGTTCCTGACTTTTTTATTCATGGTAAAAAAAAGGTATTAATATACAGTGCTGTAAACAAAAAAAAGCTTGTTTCCTTTGAAGTAAAATAACACACTTATCACAAACAGAGATAGTTAATCTCACTTTTTAAAATTGAGACAGAGGGAAGATTGATAAGCAATAAATCATCATGGGAGCACTTTAATTATATCGCAAGGTAAAGGCTTTACAGCATCCCCCCAGTCAGCAAACACAACAACAAAACATGAAACAGACATGAGAGACTATTTACAAGTGAGTTTTTTTGTTTTTCCTGTTAAAATGATTTCTACTTTATGTGGCGAACATCATCACAATGCAACACAATGCAACGAACCACAGCCGATGATATGCGTGTACTGATGTAGTGTGCATGTGGTATATGCAAGTGTGTGTAACAGTAGGAGCATCGGCGTATGAAAAGTTTAAAAAGTTCATATGTCCATATTTTCTTTCCTACGTCATTCCTCCACGTCTTGTCAATTTGTGTCCTCCACTGTATGTTCAGCTCATCTTCTCCGTCCCGCTGCCTTCTTGCGACCCTGCAGAGAGAACAGAAATCCCAATGTGAAAACTCGAGGGTAGACAAAGACCCCCCCCCACTCAAGACTTTTTACCTTTGGTGTTGGCTCATCCTCCTGCTCCTCCTCTTCCTCCTCCTCTTCCTCCTCCTCCTCAGAGTCGTCTTTAGCAGCAGCTGCCTTCGATCGGCCGCCGCGCCTGTATACCACAGAGGAGATACACAGTGATTCAGAAAGGCTTTGACGCAGGGAGGGACAACATGTGACCACATCACCCACACAAGGAGGGTGCAGAGCTGCAACCTGCTCAGAGCCTCAATGCATCAAACACCAGGTGCCAAATGTTGGCATGAAGCATCTCAGCAGTTTGATTAGCGGTCTTAGGCTGGATATCACAGTAACCATAGCAATGCAATAAAAATGTATTCATAGCTTAGAATTGAAATACAACTACTATTGTACAACTACTATATTACTATTACTATTCTTGGCAAACCATATTCCTAAACCCTCAGCAGGTTGTGGAAATGTGAGCTGGGGATTATTCAGAAGCTAGTGAGCATCTTACGCTGGCTTCTTGGCAGGTGGCTGAGCTGATTTGGGTGGACGTCCTCTTCTCTTCTGTGGCGTGGACTCCGCTGAGTCAGAGCTGTTGAACACAAAAATCCAGAGACCAGAGTCAAGAAGCTGCTGCTGCAGGAAATCGTTGCCAAAATCTGGGTTCTGTATGGATTTATTATTTATTATCATCGTTCCTCACCCTTGTAATCGCCTTGGCGTTCGTGCCTGTCTTCCCCCCTTTGACTTCACCTCCATGTTTTCACCGCTCCCGTCATCGTCTTGCTCCTCATCCTCTGCTTCTTCCTCCATCCGCTCCTCCTCTTCGTCCTCCTCCTCCTCCTCGTCCTCTGGTGGTGGAGCTGCCTTCTTTCTCCCTCTCTTTCCCTTCATAGGTGAGTCCTGAGTCGCGGTGGCGGACTTTGGGGGGCGTCCCCTGCGCCCTTTTTTGGGCGGGCTGTTCTGCTCGTCCTCTGGCCGATTGTCCTCGTCCCACTGGTCCTCTGAATCGGCTGCTGGGGTCGTGTTGGCCGCCGCCTTTTTGCGTCCGCGCTTGGGCTTGCTGTCCTGGTCGTCGCTGGAGGTCACGCCCCGCTTACGACCACGGGGCTTTTCAATTTCCTTTCAAAAGGAAAATAGTTCATGAGACTGAAAAGTTTCTGCCGCAACTTGAGTGAATGTTTTTGTAATAAAGTCAGAAAAGTGAGCACAGGAAATTTGTCTGTCTGGTTTCCAACTGATTGGTTTTCTGTAAAGACAAATCTTTCCACAAGACTAAATATATAAATAAATAAATAAATACACTAGTACTAGTACATTTCCCATTAAACTATTAAATATACATTTAAATACTTTTTGATGAAAGGTGAGCCAGCAGCTCTGCAGGCTGTTATTAAGGTTAGTTTACACAACATGTCCTTGCTAATCCAATCTTGACTTAAATCCAGCTGGTGTTTGCACAGTAGAATCAAAACACGGGACCACAAGGGTTTATGACTGGAAACACTCGACTGGATCGCAGCAACACAATCGGTTGTTTTCCTAAGATACCGCATCACATTTTTTTTACCCACAACATTTTAAACAAAAACATGGCTGCAGGATCTTGACATCTGAAACATCTTAACAGTCTGGAACGAAACTGCAACACCTGACAGGACAGTTATGTAAAAAATGGTCTCAGATGCTGAAATATGACAGGAGCTCTTATACCTTATCTGTGCTGTCTGCTCTCTTTAGGCTGATGTTTTCACTATGATCCAACTCAGTGCTGTCATGCCTGAAATACAGAAATATAGAATTGTTAACATATAAAAACAGAAGCTAAACTCAATACGCTACAGTGAAAGTTAAGGTGTCCATGTCCGTTATATGTATTGCACCTGGTCTTGCTGCGCTGTGGGGAGCCTGGGTTGGATGAGGAGTCGTCATTGCTGGCAGTCTCCATACGAGAAGCTTTGCTTTGAAGCTGTTTTCCCGCTGACGACAGAGGCTTGTTAACGGCACCCAGGACGTTGGCGGACTTGGGCTTGATTGAGAGTAGATGAAAAAAGCAGAGTCAAACAAGTTTTATTCGACAAACGCATTAAAACCACTTACCAGGTTTGTCTGAGCTTACCTTCCCTGGCGTAAAGAATGACTTCATCTCTGGTGGAAGATAATTTTTCGTGTTGTTGAAATTCTAAAACAGAGTCAGAATAAGAGTCAAGGGAACGTTTAAAACAACCTGAAACAAACACATTATTTGATTTAATGCTTCATGAAAACCACATTAGCAGAAGAAGTAATCTGCGTTTTAGACACAAACCTTGTCAGGTTTAGTGAAGTAGGAGGAGGGCAGCACCGGGTCTTTTGGAGACTCCAGGCTGTAGGTGGTGCTCTTCGACATGATAATATTCATGGCTACATCACAGACCGTGTAGAGCTTCTGTACAGGAAGACAAGTGCCTGGTCAGCAGGATGACAGTCCAGGGGCAGTGAAAGCAATGGGACTTGCAGAAGTCATGTGTACCTCATTGGTTTTGGGATCGTTGGGAGCCTGGGCGTCTTTCGTCTGTTTGATATTTTCCACCATTTTCCTTATGAAAGCATGGCTATTGTTCTCATTCTTGGCCATGATAATCTCAAGAACAAACCACAGAGCTCTGGAACAGAGGGAGTCCCCCACATCAGCATATAGGACTATAATGTCTTACTAACGGTTTATCATCAGAATTGGCAACAACGAGATGCGTCTAAAAGAAGTACCTACTCTTTAATTTCCTTGAGCTGCTCAATGTCTTGTACTTTGACGTAGTCTGGGTCATGTGCCAGCAGGTGGATGGTGTAGGGAACCACGTATTCCGGCAGCAGAGACAACAGCTTGTCTGTTGATACACACAATGTCGTGAGTTTACAGACACAAAGTTAAAGGGAATTTATTCATCGCAGGCCTTTCTTTACCACTCAGGGCAGCATGCTGTTTGAGGTACTCTCGGCGTATGTTGACGTTTTTCACCAAGCACTGGCGAGCGTGAGCCCTCCTCTCTTTAACGGGATCCTTTGCACATAAAGCAAACACTGCCATGTATTCCAGTGGCAGGCGGAGGCGACACAGGCCTCGGTGGAGCTTCTGGGAAAAACACTGTCGCACCTGGTAGCACTCATCCTGAACAGACAAGGTGAAGACACACAAAATAGGATGACCGATTAGACGAAAGATATGAATGATGGAGTAGAGCTTGGCACTTGCAACGTTACTTCAAAACAATTTGAAACAAACACGACTGAAGCAGTTGCTCTTACATTGATCACAAGCGCACACAGCTGATATTGCTCCAGCGTAATTATTTCATGATAGCAGGGCTCCTGTGCCAGCTTCAGTAAAGCACACGCTGCTGCCAGCCGCAGCCTCGACATGTCTGGTTTACTGGAGGATTAGGGGAAGAAAGCAGGTCAGAGACTATAGGCTTACTTTATACAGCTACAACAAGTGTTTTGATACTTAAAAAATCATGCATCAGCGACTTCTCTGGTCTATGTTAAGATAAATACAGGCTTGCTCATTTACCCCATCTTGCCCTGCTCCGTTAGGTCTCCATCACTGTGTAGGATAGCAGTCAGCATCCTCAGGGTGGAGTTGCCCGATTTACTCTGGTTGTTCTTCACCCCAAGTAACCACCTCACCATCAACTTGATGCCCTGGATCTGAACGAAGGAAAGGTGAAAGAACAGTTAGCTCTGGAGCACAACAAGCCGAATAAGAGAAAGACGATAGTTTTATCACTGAAAAGATTCAGATTAAAAAGGTTCTGACCTTGGCCAGAGTCTCTGGTGACACTTCATCATCAGGAACCCAAAGTTTGGTTGTCTTCTTACCTGGGATCTTTAGAAAACACAAAGGAATATGCATTTATAAGCATAAGACCTAACTCAATAAAACACACACACACACACACACACACAGATATGATGTGCTCACTCTGTCATTCATAAGCAGATCCTTCACAATAAAATTGGCGACTAGAGATTTGAGCGGTGCAGCAAACTGTTCAGGGGCCAGCTGAGCCAAGTGACCCAGGGTGGTCAAAGGAGTGATGAGCTGCTCCAGGTTAGCAGGGTCCAGGCTTTTATGCAAAGGCTAAAACACACAGAGACATAAATGTTTTTTCACATAGTTCACACATGGGGAAGGTCAACCTTTATGTCTAGAGAGTATAAAAACAAAAAGTTGTCACTGACCTCAAAGATCTGGGCGAAGTGCGTGTCTCTGTTGCTGAACATGGCGTTGATGCAGTGAATGGCATACTTGGCCTGGCGTGGTGGGCCCCTCTTGGCTTTGGCCTGCAGTACCGGCAGTAAAACACTTGGGGGAGCAGGCGTGACGACAACAACCAGCAGAGACAAGCATTATGAGTCCAAGACACTGCAGTGTATGAATGAACTGTTTACATGTTCTGTGTTTTCTAGATGATTACACATCATCTCCTGAACAACAACAACATACGATTTGATGTGAGGAAAACTCTCTTCCATCTTGCTGCCTGTGTTCTTGAAGATCTGCAACGCCGCCTCAGCCACCTTCTCGTCATCCATCTTCAGACAACCGAGCAGAGATTCAAAAGTCTCCGCAGAGTGGAACGACACCGGATGTGTGAATGACAGCACCTGTGAGAAATGGGAGAGAAAAAATAGTCAAGAGGCTACAAATAAATTAGGATCAATGCAAAACATCAGAAAATGTGATCGTTGGTTCATCATTTTTATTGAGACAAATATTGAAGGAATATGATTTTTCCTACCTTTAGTAGTTCCAGTCCTGCTCTGATTGCCTCTTCAGTGGGGACCCCTTCCTCCTCATCATCAGCTGTGCCATCTATGGATTTGTTCACTTGCTTTATCAAAGCACTAAGGATGAAGGTGAAAAGAAAGAGACAAAGCAGAAGAGAACATTTTTACTTCACCTTCATCAGCTGTGACTTAGGACCAATAAACCCACGCACACACTACCTGATGGACTCCGTGTCGATATGCACCGGGGCAATCCTCTCCAGCAGAAATTTGACCATTTCCAGAAAAGGATTGCTAGGCTGTTTGGGGCTTCCAAGCTTTTTAGTGATGTCTCGCTGAAAACAGACATTAGAGAATAGAAGTTAAATATATCTAAATGATTTGCCGTTTTTACCTGGGCATGCATTTCAATTCAGCTGCACCATAGTGTGATCTCAAAGACAAACGCAGATACTAACCACACAGACTTCAGCCTGCTTGCAGGAGCAACTGGGGCTGACCAGTGTCTCCAGCTGATCTCTGATACGTTCATCATCATCCAAGACTTGAGCCAGCTTCTTCACAAAGTCCTGAGCCTTTCCTGGGTCTGGCAGGTTCCCTGTAGAAACAAAATAAAAGCTGTTGTCTACAAAGATGCTTCAACAACATCCTTTGCTCCATACAGGTTCAGTAAAGCATATGCAACATGTTAAACTTATGTGTGAGAGGTGTCTTACTTGTGATCACCATAACTTTGGCAAATACAGCTTTGCTGGATGCTTCAGACTAGAAAAAACAAAATAGAAAACATCAGCAATGACACATTCACCTACAGGTTCCTGTACAAAACATTGTGCTTTAGTCCGTGATACCTTTGGTTTCTTGACCAAATCCAGCAGGTCTTTGACATGGTTTCTTAGCATATTCTGGCACTTCCACATCTCATTCAGAGCTCTAAGACACAGAACAAGAACTAAACACAGGTAATGGCACAGTGCAGTTTTTATACAACATGCTGTTGGCACTTTTACCATGTTTTTCAAATATTCACATTTCTACAAAATAAGCAAGATTGAAAATGTAAAGTTCTGCCACAGTCCTAGTGTAGAAAACATACTTGACAGCGTTTGTATCCAGGGTGGCATACAGATAATAAAGACACTTCATCCTCTCAGTGGTTTCCAAGTTGTGAGGAACCATGTACTGGGCAAAGACCCGCTCAACCAGCAACCTGTGGACACACAATTAGGAATCATTTAGATTTAGATCAAAAGAATATTCCCAGAAAGGTCTTTTTCCCCCAAATGTATACTCATAATAATCATTTACCAACAATGGTTCTTAAAAAGAATAATAGACATAGTGTGTAAAGAGACTGACATATCCTCTCCAGGCGTAATCTAAATTTCAAATCCCTATCAAAATAAAAACAGAGAATCTTCAGACCCTAAATCTGGGATTATCAAATCTCAAAATTTTGCGAGCACACATACTCCTTACAGCACTGTCCTTCATGTACAGTTATCTTAACACACGAATGGCCTGGAAGTTACAATACAGACTTCACTTGCAGCTCAGGGGAAGTGTCTAAAAGGTTAACTAGTACTAATAGTTTAAAAACAGAAGAAAAACTCAAAGTAGCACCTTGTGCAAAACACATTTTAGCATTCTACCTTTTAAAATAAATGTAAATTATGTTAAGTTTCCTCCATTTATGTATGACAGGCAGAAACATGTGCACACAAACCTGTCATCAATGCTGTTCTGGTAGTAAATATGGAGCAGTTTGTCTTTGATCCAGGAAATCTGTTTAGAGGCCTCTCTCCCTCCCTCTCCCTGCAGAGAGTACTTCCTGTAGATTGATGCCAGGCCCATCATTGCTTCCTTACGCACGCGCCACTGATTAAATATAAACATAAATAAATGTAGAACCCTTTTGAGTTAAACTAGTCAAATGTTTAGTGTTCATTTTTAAGAGAACGGAATAGTATAAACACACATTCTGTAAAGTTGGTATTAGAAGTTGCAGTTTCAAACTTTTATTACCAAAACACAAGACAATTTTCTGTCCACTCACTCTCTTGTCCAGGGTCCTCTCCTTTACAAAATTGAGCAATGCATCATTGACTAGAGACAGGTCTTTCTTGGCAGCTGTTACAATAGAGACAATGACATCATGGCGTATCGCCTCCTCTGGGTCATGTGATCTGACCCTCAGGTACTCTGGAGAGAGACAACATGAACAAATTGTGTGTAACGTGAGAGAAACAGCCATTACCCACAGAAAACATCTTACCATCTGTGCTCTCATTTCATCCAAATTACACACTTGAAAGGAAACATGATAAAGACTGTAACATTATTAGGCACTTGTAAGCAGGTGCAAGTATTATCTGTGTGCTCAGTTGGCAGTTTACAGTTTGGCAGGTAAAAGTAATAAATCCTAATAATAATGTTCAGACTATTAGCCCTAGTCTGGCTTGTTCAAAGTATGTGAGCAAAATAATGCTATTCTACTCAAACTGGTTTTATGCGGATACATGTCTTATCAATGAGCAGGTTTTGTAAAAACTATCCACTTAGAAATCACTAATTCATTTAGTTTACCTGTGAGATCTTTTGCCAGGTCTGGGTGGTTCATTAGGCAGTGACTGGCAAACTTCACACATTCCAGTCTTATGGGCACATGGATGTCATTAAACCTTTTGGAAAAAGAAATACACCTTAAACTTTAGCAACAACGGTGATTCTAAAGCACCCCTCTCAACGTATCAAAGATATTAGAATGTTTAACTTGTACAACCAACCTGCCCAAATAACACTGCCACAGTGGTTTATTCTGAGCAGCCAACTCAGAGTCCTTGGCTCCAAACATCTTAGCCAGCAGCTTCACCACCTGCAGCCTCTCATCATTATCATTACTCTGCAGAGACAGATAGGAGAGAAATGATGGGCAGAATTTGGCTGAGTTGATTAGACTGATGACTCAAGTCATTTACACCAACTGCACTGGAAAATTCCCATTTCCATAACATGAAAGGCAGCGAGTGGCAACGATGTGAAGAAAGCAGGGAAACCACAACAAATGAATATAATACAAGAGCTAGAGAGAAGGACTCGTGATTAAATAAAGAAAAGCAGTAGGCAGAGAAGAGAAGGGAGGAAAGAAAGATATAAGAGGAGTGAGGGTGAGAAAAAGAGTGAGTATGAGACAGAGGGAGAGTGTGTAGACTGTAGGGGAGAGATTTTATCACAGCCATTATTTTGAGGAGATAGCCATGATCTACACTCCCTCCGAACAGTTAATGAGCATTATCCATCAGCAGAATGCTTTTACGAGACACAGCAGAGGCAACATTATGCTGACTGCTTTATCTTTCTAATATGAATCAACAAATCTGCAGAGAAAGTAGAAATGGATAATTTGGTGTATTAAGCGTTAGGACGCATTCATTGTCCAACATGTTCACAAAAAGATACTTAAACAGCAATGCAGTCCTTAAAATTGCATTAATAATACCATCCACAACAATGAACTAGATTTACTATATGATGTATAGTATCACCTTACGTCACATATAGGTTTAGAATTCTACAACACACAAAGAAGTGATTTTGATACCTTGAGCTTAAACTCGAGCTGCGGCAGCACAGAAAGCAGCAGGTGGCTGTCTATGTTGTACAGTTCTAAAATAAGGTCGAAAACATGTTCAGACAGATCGCTAACGGATGTCTTCCCCAGCATCAGCACTTGGTTGAAGAACTGATGAACACAGAGGGAAAAGAATATTTGTTAAAACATAACTAGACCTTCTACATTTCGAACATTAACATGGAACAGATGGTCATTTTTCATTCCTGAGGATGACACAGTTGAATAGATCGACGCAGACATTCAGCAAAACTGCATTTGTGGATCATAGCATTAAACAAAAGCACTTGGTGCTCAAATCCTTCTTTTGTTAATCTTCAGCATTTTGGCACATCAAATATTTTATGATCAACTACTAACTTTGTATCCAAAGTACTGCTTTACTTCATAAACTGCTCAGAGATGAGCTTCTTGCAGCAAAGACATTAGTAGCAGCGCTGCTTGTATCTGAACCAAGAGTTAAGAAAATAATCCTTCCACTGAAATACAATCCTTAATGGAACAATACATACACCATTTAATTTATAACCACCATTTGATTAATCACAGGGTTGTAAAATAAAATCAAAACAATAATGAATTCAGTCATGTCAGACTTATTCTTACATTTGTGATGTAAGGTTCAATAGCTTGAGCCGTCCTCTTCAGCAAAGCTTTGGCCAGGTCGTATGCTTGTTTATTCAAATTCTAATGAGAAAAAGAAATGCAAGGGAGGACACATGTTTTAATGTGTACAGATATGGCATTTAAAAACATGTGTGTGGTCCGTAACATTATCTGCTTTCACTTAGAAAGAAAATTGTAGCAAACAGCTGTTTAGAAATTTGCTCTGAGGCTGTTTTACCTCTTCTCACCTGCAGAGGTCTCACTGAATTACAGGGTATGGAAAATGTCATTGGCTTCACTTTGCTGACAGTATAAAAATTTACTTTTCACTGCACCTTACTCTTTCCCCATATTGTGTATGTAAAATAATGTGTTACATGTCTGTGCACAACTACACAGAAACAAACAAGTACCTTGTGTGCAGGGACCAAGTTGACCAAAACAGTGTCCAGTAGCTCCTGAGATACAGTGTCCCCCTCACAGATGATGGAGCTCATCAGGTCCACCATATGCATGTGCACCTTCTGATTGTGGCCATTGCTATAGACATAAGCAAAAAGAGTCATCTGTCAAGGATTGATGCATATACAACAACTATTATATACATTTCTTCAATATAATAAATCAAAGTAGTTCTGTTTAAAGACTGCAAACAGAGGCTGAGATTTACAGGCACAAAAATTCTTGTTTTTCTCACTCACATTGGAAAGAGACTGGCATAAGACACATTTTCCATGCGACTGTAATAAACTGATCAAAGACGGCTGCTGTGCTTGCTCATAATGATCTGCTCATCAGTAGGAGGTAAAGCAATGTCCTCAATGCTGCCAGGCATTACTGGTCTCATTGCCTCCCATTTACTAGAGTCACACACAAACATGAGGGCTGCATTCCCCTGCACCTTTTAACTCACGCCACATGTTTCAAATAGGAAGCAGGACCCCTGGGTCCGTACTATCTAAAAAACAAAGTGCTGGCACAGCCTTGATACAAACAACCACAATTCTGCTCTAAGGACAAATACAATAGAGAAAATTTTAATCTTCAAGGTTGTGTTAAGCAGAGTGGGCACAGGTTAGACGCAGAAACAAAGAACTGAGTACAAGGAAAGAAAAATGACCCAGCTGCTGCAGTGGTGTTTCACGCTTTAGTAGCAGACACAAACTGTGATGTTATGAGAGGACCACAGGGGATCATTTTTATTATTGCTGTATTAGCTTTAATGGGCAAAAGTGGGAAGGAATGTAAAAAATAAAACCTAAAACAACAAAAACGCCAATTCTGAGGTGCTCTTTTGACAAATGCACTTACTTGATAACTTGGAAGAGTGTTCTGTAAAGCTGGGTGAAGATCTCATTACTGTCTTCAAGCTCAAAGCAAATGTTGTAGGACTTCACCCATGCTATGTTCTGAACAGAGTGGAGGCAGGAAGTGTGTTTATGTCATTACCAATAGAGACAAAGATAAACATGCCGGTAATGTTAATGTAAAACTTTCCCTTTAACTGGCAATAGGACATTTTTTGTCAACTGGGGGCAACAAAGACTATGCAGCAAAACATCGCAATGGCATTCAAGGGTTCAAGTTAATACAGATAGTTTACACTTCATATGAGGAAACAGAACCCAACACTATCCATCGTTTGGAATCATTTTTGCACCTAGCAAAGAGCGTAACTTTTACATTATGCTCGTTTTTTGGTCTCCACCAGGAATAGAGGGGAATATCTGCAAAGTTCAGTATTTAGGAGCAAACAGTCTGTAGTTGGTCCAGTCAGTTGTTTTCATTCAGATCAACTGCGTGGTGCAGCAGAAAGATGACAGGGAGTGAAGGAAAACATGACAACGTGATTATTATCTACACTACTTATCCCATTATGGGTGGGTGGAGTGCTGGAGCCTCTACTGGCTTACAATGCACAAAAGACAGGGTGCACCCTGGACAGGCCACCTGTGTATCAGGACCAGCAGGATCAGAGTAAAATTGTACCTAACTTTTTAGCTACTGTTGATTTTGAATTTCCCTGCTTTTGGAACAGTAAGGTTCAGACACGTGTTGAGATGAGAGCTTTGAACTGTAGCTGAATCTGAATCATGTGATACAAAACACAACTCGTTGGTGCACTTTGTAACCAAATGGAAACAATTAAGCAAACGAAGTGACAAAAAGAGAACTTGCTAGTTCTAGCTCAAAAGCTAGCAATTTTTTCTTGCAGATTTTCTTTTTTTTACCCTGAAGGAGAACACTGCAGATAAAGAGAAGCACATTTCCTTTGCGTCTCATTTAGGCAACAAATTGTAATTAAATATCTTTGAGTTCACACTCACTTAGGACAGTAGATACTTTTTAAAAATGCACAGCCAATTAGGAATTTTACATACTCAGACTTATTAGGCAAAATGTGCTAATTCATTTCAACCAAGCTTTAAAACTAACACTACACACAATTACACACCTCAAGCAGGTAGAAGTATCTGTTGAACTGAGCACTTTTTGTGTCCTCTAGTCCTTTCAGCTGTCTTGTGATGAACATAAAAATGTCCTGGAGACAAAAGAGAAGCACACAATGAGTCTTCCATACACACAGAGAGTGTGTAAAAGCAGGCATAATTATGGCAGCATAACAAACTAATGTTTTCAGGCCAATATTAATGATTAGCATTAAAATAAGCAAGAAATGCGAAGAAGCAACAGTGGTAGATCTTTACTGTACCTTTAGCTTATCTGGGGAGGTGTACGGTGCCTCAGGGGCATAAATCCTAAATATGTCTGCTAAACAGCAGGCGACCAGCAGACGCACGTCCTTGTCTGGGTGTTTGAGAAAGAAGTCCGAGGCCAGATGGAGGGCCAGGTTCAGGTACAGCTCCTTCTCCTCCTCAGAGTCCTGGTCCATGTCCATGAAGGTCTTCACAACCATCTGCAGGTAAATGGGAGATCAGGCGGTCAAGGTAAATAGTTGGCAGTTTTAGTAAGTGTAATAATTAATTCTAGCAAATTAATCATCACAAAATCTGCATGAGCCAACACAACTCACCACTAATAATAATAATAATAATAATAATAATAATAATAATAATAATAAATCTACATTACACAAAAAGACATAATGCCATAAAGCATTATGACAAAGCCTGACAACCCCACCCTTAATGTGCACAACCACACAATGTACAGACCATGACAGAACAGGAAGACAGACACTGACCTTGAGCCTGCGGACCATTTCCTCTTTAGAGATTTTGTCAGAGATCTCCTTGACCCCCGGCGGGTAGGTCACCTTCCCGTCTGCGGCTCGAGCTTTAGAGTGAGCCATCCTCTTTAGCTCTTCACTGCCTAAAGAGAGAGTGAATAATGTTTGTAATGAATGAGAGAAGCACGAGAAAGCAGGTGAGACAGGAAACCCGAAAGGACCATAAGCCTGAACCCCTGAAGAAGTACTGAACCAAAGGGAAGGAAAAGTACACCGCTAACTGGCTTCAAACCCAAGGCAAATCTTTTTAATACTTCAAAGACCCCAAAACTGTCTGCAATAGAGCAACCTCTGAAATATTCAACAAGGTATTCATAGCACAGTAATGGCTTTCTACATGCTGGATCGAGAGTGAAATTGCTGCATTCAGAGAATAGGCTGACTTTTTACCGGGAGTCGCTGTTACCATTATGTTCCACAGTTCATTACGACCATCAAGGATTACAAATAAATCAGGTTTGGAGGACCAACATGATGCAAAACGTGCAACTCTTTCAATTTATTGCACTGGTCTTTGGTCAAAGCTAAAGAAAATGACCTCTCTCAACTATCAAGTGCTCTTGTGCGCAATGGAAAAAAACAAACAAAAAAAACAAAACACACAACCAGAGTGATTATTCTGCAAACACTTGTTCATCTAAAGTCAGATTTACAACATCAAAACCAGTAAAACAGGTGTTAATTATTTTTAAGTTTGCCCTGAAGTTTGGATTGCTCTGCCAAAAGCTCGTGCTCGTACAGACTGACGTTACTTTGCTTTTGCATGCTCATAAGCCTTTCAAAACTCACATCTATCCTTTCCCTTTCTCAACCAATATATGCCAATTACTAATAAATTGGTATTAGCATTCATAAAGAAATAATCCAGAGATAAGTGACTATTATTTAGCTAGAGTGAACATAGGATCACAGAAGGTGTCACAGCTCTGCAGATGCTGCAGAGGAACAATGTGCATCTACGGTTTAGAAACTGAAAGTCCTCTCTGGCTGTGCTCCATCTGGCTCTGCTGGTGTTTTGTTACTCATTGGGAAGGGCTGGCAGAGCCTCTTAAAAGTGGGTCTAGCAGCACCGCAACTCTGCAAGTTGTAAGAGAGTTCTTTTTTAGTTTGTTTTTAAACAGTCCTAAAGTATTTTGTACCTAGGACTCAGGGTTTCCAGGTTTCAGTCCTATCATTCATATTCTCTCTCACAGACCAAATGTTGTTGTATTGAGTGCAATACCTCCAAACTGCATCATACATAAAATAGTGGCATGCTGCACTGGTACTGAAATCAGACGGTTGATTTTAGGGTAAATATGCTGCAGAGTCAGAAACAGAAAGTATAGTGTGTCAGCACTGATGAACTGTAACACCTTGCAGGGGTTTCCCACAGGACACGGGTTAAATAGGTGTGAAGTCCTGCCCTAACCACAACTGTAATGCTTGGTTTGATTATGAAGCTGTATGTAAACATGGTAAACATGGAGAGAACCTGTTAAAATGCACTCACTGCCTTAGCCAGGCCACTACTGTGCATCCAAGAATTTTTAACCTCATGTTTGGAATTTTTATTAGGTTGTAGAAGGTTCTGTGAGCCTCGCCTCTCCCTTTTTCCACCCATGCCTTACAAGCGGGCATGGGTGATAAAAGAACCTTCACAAAAAACTGTTTAAACATATGTTTAATAACCAAATGTGAAATTCTAAACCAGTAAATGTTTTGTATCCAACTTCACTGATGCACAGTAATGCTAGTAAACTATTATTATTACTAGCATTTTCCCTCTGCTGCTTTGGCTGCTTGTTTACATGCACAGTAATAACTAATGTATATGTGCAGCAGACCAGAAGTAGAACTCCATTTACAGGTTTTAATGTGCAGTGTCAGATATGTTTTTCTGTTTTACTGTCTGTGGTGGAGAAACCACATCGTTACAGGATGACAGACTGTTGTTCCTATTCAGAGTTTGACTGGTCTGAATAGGAGGAATAAAGTGGAGAGTGGCAAATCCTCACTAGTGCGTCCTGTTATGTTCATTACAAGATGCATTTACATTAAAACTCCTGTGAATGTTGGATCAGTTTATTTCAAAATGGCATTTTCTAACCCACAAACATCACAACCAACTTTTGTAGTAAAAATAATAGATCTTTCAGGTGTTTGTGCCAACATTAGCGCCTGAACTGAGCAAAAAAGAAAAATACATCTATAAAAGTAAAATCTACACACAGATAATTACTTAATTAGTAACTACTGTTGATTGTGACTTATTACAATGAATTTAACAACACAGCAGTTCAATAATGTTGAAGTCTGATTTGGCAGCCAGGCTGAAATACTGAGTTTGTGATTATAACAAACAATTTTCTGTAGCTGCCCTCGAGATTTTACAAACACACATACACAAAGGGCCAGACACACACACACACACTGGACACTGGCAGACTGCCAAACTGCTTTATGCTGACCTTCTTTTCCACCCACAGCTGCTGCCAAATGCGAGACCATCCCTCTACGTCTACCACACTAACACACAGAGAGCTTTGCAGCCAATCAGAGCAGAATGTTTCTTGACCTAAGGACTCTGCCGGGGTACTGTCCACCAGGGAAATTTTAATTTTAAACACTTAAAAAAATAGGAATGAGCAGCAAATAATCACACAAGGACAACATTTACTCTACCCAAAACATCTTGACTGTGCCTCCATACACCCATTGCAAACATTAGGCAAACACCCGCTCCCCCCAAAGTGTTTTCTGTCAGTCATCCCTGCTTCAGCCTTTTAACGCAGCTGCAAGGAGTAACATGAACATGAATATCTTGTCACCTAATCTAATCTGAACCTCGGTTTTAAGCCTATGTGCGGTCAGAGCGAAACAGACACAACTGGACATCAGTTAGTTGTAACGGTGAACTCGGTGACCTCGATTCTGGCACTGCTACAAACACAAATTGAGGGAAAAGGGTTGCACATTGAAGGGCTGGCAAAGAACTCAGCTTTCCCAAGATGAAACAAAATAATACGTCCCTGCCAAATCTGAACCAGAGAAGACCAGCCAAACATAACAATGAAGCAGCAGAGGGATTGAAATAAGCTGAACATTTACAAGAATGAAACTGTAAAGCGGGATAAAGCCTTCTAAGAAGTCACACAGCAAAAGAAAGCCCTATTACATTTCATCCGTGAACAGACAACATTGCTGAATCACATGTAGTAGGATTCATTACGCAATAAAAACATTATCTACGCTGCAGCCATCAGACATAAAAAAGGGAAACCAACCACTACCAATGTGGTTTTGCAACTAGAATTTGCTCAAACATTTGCTCAGTTTTCCTTTCAGCCAGTAAATATGATGAAGAGCTGCCAATGGATGTTGCATTAGATATAGATTTAAAGAAAAAATCTTTTCAAAAACAGGAACAATACTTCAGGCAGAAATAGCTAAAAATGATTACTGAAACACTAGTGTGTTTTTTTTGTCCAAAGCAGTTTTAAAGAAATAAACAACAAGTATGCAAGATGTACCACAGTAATTACTGACCACAGCGAATCAAAGGACTCATTTTTAATTCTGATTTATGAAAGTTATCATGAGGAGCAAAAATGATGTAACTCTAACTGCAACTCTCCTTTAACCCAAACCATTAAAACATCCACTTATACAAGCTAATATAATTTTAAAAAAACAGATAAAGTGACAAATTCCCAATGTTAATGGCAACACCACTGGCATAATTACAACATGATGTCTGTGAAAACAAATACTGTCCCTGTTTACTTTACAAAATATCATGTGTCCATATTCAGAACGATATCTTCCTGCCTGGGGTTTTATTTTTATTTTTTTGCCATTAGTCCTTCTGTGATTAACTGCCATACTAATAACAAATAAATAACAATAATGGTTACTGCTTTCTGGCATAGGAGGTCATTCTTAGAGGAAGATAAATAGTCCACTGATGTCCAATCAATTTAATAGCCCTTTGTGGATGATACTGTAGATGTGTGCAAGTAGTATGAAACTTCCTTCCGGTTGTCTTGATTAACGCTCTCCAGATACCATCAACTGGGTCGAAAGCTGCTCCAAAATGTCATCTAGAACGTCTCGTTTCTTCTTTTCAAGGGAAGGATGTGTTTGGGACAAAGCAAAATGAAAAACTGACAATATCATGTCTAGGCATGGGGCAACACAATCATTCTACTTGCCAGTATGATAATAACACTCGCTTTTTGATTTGCAAGGTATTTGTGGAACCGAGCAGGGATTCACTGGGTAATCCACAGTGCTGACGGTGTAGCGACTCAATCATCCAGGCTGCTTGCCGTCATAACACACGCACACAAACACAGTTTGTAAAATGACATGCGGTGTCCAGTTTCAGAAAACTCCGTGGATTCTACTCGCGCCCCTGCCTTCAATCAAAACGTTCGCTTGTTTGAAGATTATATTAATAACAATAACCGCTGGGTCTTCATTAGAAAACGCCAAGAGCTGACTGCAAGTGAACCTGTGTGTTAGCTGTGCAGCCCGTACGACAATAAATTAACCAGGCACGGTGTCCAAGTAATAAAAGAAGCGGCTAATCACAAGGAAAAACAAGCTGCATCGCAGTGGCCATTGGATCACAATTATCGTTGCAATTAAGCACCAGTAAACTTAATGAGACTTCATAAATACTCCACGGGTGGAGGTTCTTATTGTTATGGCTGGGTGGCTTGTTGCTGTAACGTTGGCCGCGGCTAACCGCGCTAGCTACCGTTGGCTAGCTGCTATGCACATCTTCCTAGCGGCTAGTAGCATAGCGTGCTAGCGTTAGCAGCAGCAATCTCAGTGACAGAGGACGGGGATAGTAACGCTGCACCGAACAAAACAGCCCGGCTAACTACCGTTACATCGACACGCGGAGCCCGAGCGGACAAGCGCGGGGAGCAACTCCTTCACCAGGCTGCCGAACACCGAGTCTGGCGAGCGGGCTAGCGTTTCACTAGCTAACCATTTTGCGTCTGCGGGAGCTGGACAACCAGCGCCGTGAATCGGGACACGGCTGCCGAGAGCACAGGCGAACAAGGCGGGCTGCACTCCGCCTCTTGACGCTGGAAACCGGGCTCCTCTGCAAATACATCCTGCTGTACGCTTAATTTCCCCCAACAAAGACTGCGATACGGCTACATGGCCAATAAAATAAATTGCTTATTTGTAGGCTTTCTTACCTGTTACGGTGAATTGTGATCAATCGTATCCTCCTCTGCGACTCTCTTCCCCCTCCTCGCTCCAAAATGGCGCCAATATGTATAGATTGAGTGCCCGTGGGTACAAAACATGAGCGAGGGCGTAGCGCCACCTATGGAGCGGCTCCGCGTAGGTCCGCTGGGCCCTTCAAGTGATGCTCGGACCACACACACTTCATACACAGGTTCACAATTCTACATCTATTTACAAAGAGTGGATTGTGGATATAGTGTTTTACTCCCAAAATTAAATTAGCAATAATGGTAATTACATGAAAAATATCTTAAATAAGATTAAAACATTAATACAGTTTGCTGCTTCTCGGAATATCTACTGGTTTAAAGTCTTAAAAACACAAAAAATAAATTTACGTTTGCAGAGACTTCCACACAAGACTATTTTGCATCATTACGTGTTATAGCCATAGAAGCATGTAATGTCTCGTTGCGTTCTCACAGTTCGCTCCAAAACACGTCCAAGTATTCCGATGACACATGAATGCAACAACGCACTGTGTTTCAAATGACAAGTATCGCACGAAGATGTCATTTAAATTAAACCGGGTTTCAAAAAATATAATTTGTTCATTAGACTGACATTCATGTATTTTTTCTGCTTGGACGTGCTGCTCATTAGTGTTATTCATCCTTGAAATAGCGCCTTCACATTGAAGGCTATCTTGTGAAGTCAGTCTATCTCTATTCAGACCTCATTTGGCCTATTATGAAGTCGTTCATTACCCCATTTATTTCTTGTTAAGGTGTATGAAACGTCCCAATGGCATCACATCTGTTACCCATTCACGGTTATTGGTGCGCTTTCTGCTGCTTTTGACTTTTCCCAATAAAGGTACACACGTTTTTGAACTGCAAGCCATTCTTGCCAAACTGGTTTACTGAATTTTAGAGTAAGAGGACGACATGTTTGAAACGTCGACTGCTTGGTTTGTCGTCTTCCAATGTGAGGACGAGCTATAGGGGGAGCTCCAGTATAAAGTTTCACTCTTCACTAACAGCACTGTGTAATATGATGACATTGAGCGCAAGTGCTGCAGTTTGCTGCTGAATAATAATCTGGTTTTAATGAGCTATTTTATATGGTGATATAATATAAAAAATAAGTTAGAAGCATTTTAAATGGACACCAGTATTTTAAAACTGCAAATAAAAAACTAATACTGAACCAAATAGGAACGAAATAATATTCTACTTTGTATATTATGGCAGCCTAATTAAAAGCCTAAACGCCCCTGGTTCCAATTAACCAATCAGAACGCTATGAGGGTAACTGGATAAATGGGAACGAGGCGGATACGGACAAGTTTCACGGCTCCAGGATGGAGGGGTTCCTGTCCACGTTTCCCCCGATCAACGTCTACGGCAATGCGGTCTGCGGCCCCCCGGCTCTGGGGTGGGGAAAGCGGGAGGGCCGCTTCATGACGCCCCAGGGCCTCAACTACCTGGAGCTCTGCAAAGCCATCCTGGCCCAGGTCAACCCCAGTCTGCCGCCTCCACCCAAGAAAGCGAGCACCAAGGAGTGCGGCGTGCAGGTCAACGCCAAGGTGGACAAAACCGTGCAGTGCTCGCTGGGTCCCAAGACGCTGTTCGGCCTGGACGGCGACCACCCCGAGGCCCCCAAGTGCCCCGGGAGCCCGGAGCGTCACAGAGCGGACGCGAAGGCGCCGTGCAACACGCCGCCGGTCGGCAACCTGCGCTTCCTGCGGCCCGTCTCCATCTACTCGCCGGTGTTCGACCGCAGGGTTTTCTTCAAGAAGCTCCACGACGGCGCCGAAATCAAGGCCGAGGACGAAGCCGGCGAGCGGGAGGAGTCCGACGAGGAGGCGGATTATAGCGACGCGGCCAAGGGCTTCAAGACCACCTTCCACCAGGCGTCACGGGGGTCCAAGTTCCAGGTGGGTTCCGGAGTCGACAAACACGTGTTCGCTAATCTGCTTTTTAAAGCGACAAATGTGAAGACCCAAGTTTCGGTACTGACATAAACTTGCTCAGTAAGACTCATTGTATAGAGATTTATCTGTGCAATTGGCGCTTGGTTCCGAGCAGTGAATCAAATCTGCAGCGTTCTGTCTGATCATAAATTTGGAGTTTGGCATTATGTTTTATTGATAGAATGACTCATTCATCAGAACTATCTCCACCTTTAGTTCTTGGAGCAGCGCTATGGCTTTTTCCACTGCAAAAAGTGCAACATCCGGTGGGAGAGTGCTTATGTTTGGTGCATCTCTGGTACGAGCAAGGTAGGTGGTCAGTTGCTGCTATAATGTTTAATCAACTACTCATTTAAGATGGAGTCTGAATGATCTACTTTCAACTCGTCAGGTGTATTACAAGCAGCTCTGCCGGAAGTGTCAGGTGGGGTTTAATCCCTACAGAGTGGAGCCGATCCTCTGCAAGGTTCAGTAGCTTTTACCCATTTTGTACAAAGCAGAAACGTAGCAACACATTCTGCCTCTCAACGGGTCTGGTTCTGGTTCCTCCCGTCACCCACCGGTCTCTTGTTCTGCATCAGGGTTGCTCTCAGACCTGCTGCAGCTGCGAGAAGAAGCAGAGGCACATCAACATGAAGAGGCCTCACCGCCAGGACCTGTGCTGCCGCTGCAAAGGCATGAGGCTGTCCTGCGACGCCACCTACAGCTTCAAATACATCGTCTGAGGCGTCGCCACCTCCCGACACCTATAAAGGCCCGTACACTGAAACAGAAGTTGCCTCCAGCGGTGGACCTGGTTAGAGACGAGTTTATTCTCCAACCAGCAAGTTGAAGAGGGGGTGAATCTCTGCCTCGATTGTTTGAGGCGACTTCTTATAACTGTTTTCCTCACAATTCTGGTGCTTGGCTGTAAATTAAAACTATTTTTGTAAGATGGAATAAAGGTAATTAAATGCTGCATTTAAAAACATAGTGGAATTCTTTATCAAATTTGCACATTAATGTTCATCTAATTCAGTTGTCACCACTGAAAGGTTGGTCTATAAACTATAGAACTTGTATTAAATCCAAGCACAGATCATTGAATATGTCTTTACTTTGACACAGACTTGTACAGAGCGTCAACTGAAAACAACTTCACAAAGGCTGTAAAAGTATTTACAAGGTGGAGGAAAAAACTACAGTCTTCATCTAAAAAGCTAAAAATGTGCAATTTGTTTGGCATGCACACACATTCTCCCACACACAGAAGGGCAGAAAACATCCCCACAAGAGCTTAAAGCTCCCTTTTGTACCTCATACAAATGGATCTTTCAGATAAAACTTCTGTTAAATATTTCAAACACTCCATACAGTACACAGATGCATGCATGGCAGTTTGAGAACAAACATCCATATAAAACCCAAGTCAAATGAGTGGTTTATAGCTGATCAAATATAAATAGGAAAAGGACATTTGTACAGTAAAAGGGGCAAGTAACTGGTTGAGAAGATGGAGAGTCACAAAAGGAGCCAATGATGGGAAGCGTTCAACTTCAGTAGTACGGGTTTCAACAATGAGCTGAATGTCAGCATTTGCGGTAACTACCACACACAAACGTTTGCTACAGTGGTTGTGTGTCCCTACGTAACGGTACAGAGACGGGATGAGGGCAAATATACGCACCATCCTCATGGCGTGTGAACACACGGTGAGTGTGGACAACTACAGTGTGTACACCCACTAATGATGCCACGACTAGCCACAGGAGTGTACGCCGCACACAGAGGGTGAGATTAGTGTACCAGTGTTTACAAGGCTAATCGGAGGGTAAGGTGGTTCACAGCTACAAAATATAAACAGAGCAATGGGGTCCGCTCCAATGTCCTGCACCCGGTCCTTGTCCATCAGGCTTTCAGTCAGTCTGGAGAGGCCAGACGTTATATGGAGCGAAAGGGACACTAGTGTACAGTAGAAAGCATTCACTGGGTCATGCATTGCACAGTTTCCTCTCAACACGGTAGACACAGCAGGAGAGAAAAGGTATTCTAGCGTTTGGCTTTTCCTTCTCGGTAAAAGTTACAGCCTCGTCTCTCAGTAACTAAAACAGTAACGTAACAGCATTTCTGTAACGCGCTTTAAAAATACCAACGCTCCATTTAGTGCAATCGGAGAGACTCTGCCACTGATAATATGGGGTGTCGCGGGTAGTTTTCTCAGTCTCTAGTGCTACTACCAGCAAACTACATCGTTCCTGAAAGAGGCAGCAACAGTCAAGTTCAATCAGGTTTTGATTTCCTCTGGGAGGAAGTTAGAAATCCAAGCTAAGAGCTTCCACGCGCCCTCAGGTGCAGCACACATTACATTCTGAATGACAACCATCAAGCAGGACTCTGAGAGCATTCATCTTTCAATGCAGCTCTCTAACGGGCGCACTCGCATGATGTCATCTTTTTTAGAGTACAGCAGTTTGTATTATCCAGCAGGTTCCACATCTTCCCCTTTTTTCAGAGAGAAAGATTGAAAGGTTGGTCAGGTGCAGTTAGTTTCAGGTGAGGAATTCATAGAGGTCTACTCTCTATAGGTCTGACAGTACGTCTCAGGTCTGGACGTCTGATGGTTCAGCATTCAGGAGCCCCCCTACCTTCAGTAGGGGCAGGGCGGCGTGCCCCACCTTGCCCAGGTAGTGAGATAAAGGCGCAGCAGCATCACCAAGGGAGCAACAACAGCCCCACGCTGCAGGCCTTCCTGGAGCAGGGGGACACGGTGGGGGAGGTGGGGGAGGGCAGAGGGCTGAACACGAGGCAGGGCCGTGTGTTAACACTGTATCATGGAGTGAGAGATGGCATGGTGAGTGGGGGAAATGGGGGAGATGTGAGCCCAGAGGCGGAATGGGTGACGCATTTGTGTCAGTGTGTGTGAGCAAGTTGGGTTCAGAGGCTACGGTTGGGAGGCTGTTGAATGGAAGAGTTTGTTTGGTGCTTTGAGAATGAGATAGTAGTGACCTGTGAGATAAGCGTCCTCTGAAAGGATAGTAAAGGTTGGTGTTCTCTCTGGGATGACTCCGTCTTGGCTCTTGTGTGTGTGGCAGTGTAAAACCTGGAGGGTTTGAGCATCTGTGTAGTGAGAACAGGTTCGGAGGTTTGGGAAAATCAAGCGAAGACGTGTCCGGTTGCACGGTGGACGAAGATGAAGAGAGCGGCGTCAGGTCTGGGTCATAACCCAAACATGGTTCTGATCCTAGTGCAGAGTAGGCCGGTAGGCCGGGACGTGCCTGGCGCTGCTCAGCCGGGGCAGCAGACACACGGGGGGAGGCAGGGGCCATGTGTGGGGGTGCTGGGCGTCCTCTGTGAGAGCAGGCTGAGCAGCCAGCGAGGGGCACGCCTTCGGAAGCGTCTGCGGCTGCGGCGATGGAAGCGGTGCGGGTGGGGACGGAGGGGGTGGGGGGCTCCTGGCTTCCTGTCAGAGGCTGGTCCCGGAGGCGCTGGAGTCGGGGAGGTAGGTTGTGACGACCCGGTACCCCTGGGCGCGGCGGATCATGTCGCGGATCTCCCCGTTGAGCTCTAGCAGCTTCGAGCAGATCAGGCTGAGGTCCTGGCGGGAGCCGACCAGCGCGATGGTGCCCGTCTGGCCCAGCGTCTGGTGGCGAAAGTAGACATTGAGCAACGTCTGGACCTCGCTCTCCGAGCTGCCTCCGAACACTCCGCTGGGCCACTGCCTCCTGAGAATAGGATAAAGCAGAAAAGGGTGAGTCTGGAGGACTGCTGCTTTTTAACAAATATAGTAATAGCTCCTCACCTGCACTCCTGTATGTAGCGCACAGCTTTGGTGAACTCGTGGTTCTTAAGGCACTCGAGTATGGCCTGCACGGCTGCCTCGGAGGTGGGGAAGCTGGGCACAACCATGGCTGCCACCTGGGTGGCGTGTGCGTGGGTGTGGGCCAGGTGCTTGTGCTCCAGGTCGCTGGCTACAGCAGCCTCCGCCGCCTGTAGGCTGCTCCGCAAATCAGTGAGCTCTCGAGACATGTTCAGCAGCTACGAGATGGAAAGGAAACAGATTGGGGCTCAGTGTGTGTGAGCTTTGGTGTAATCACAAAAGGAATAAGTGGTATGTCATTGATATGTATGTACTGTATGTAAAGACAAGAAACATGGACTTTATCCAACAAGCTGGAAATTTAATAATCTATGTAAATATTACGTAAACCAAAAATAGATGTACATACTAATTTAATCTAAAAAATCTGTGTTGAAAGTGTTTTTCTTTTATTGGGGATTGAACCGATTTACCTCAGGCACTGAACTGATGGCATGGACTTGTCCAATAAGTGAGCAGTAGGACTGAAAAAGCAGGAGAAGCTGGAAGTGCAGCTTGTAAAGCCTCTGACAGAGCTCCAGTTGCTGAAAGACATCACACAAAAATATACATCACTAAGAGACCACATGGACACAACAACACAACCACAACACGCACACATGCACAAGAATACAAATAGCACAAGTAACGACCATCTTGTGCTAAAGCTAATTAAGGATGATATTACAGAGGAAACTAGGGCAGCAGAGAAACTTAGGTAAGAAACAAGAGAACTTACAGCGAGCGATTCCATTTGCTAGACAGCGACAGAGCGTGTTAGGGCGTCAGAGTGAGGTGAGAAGACAAAGTATCAGTCAAACACATTCACTGCACAGCATAAACCAGCTAGAAAGCATTAGTCAGTATATGAAACC
The DNA here is from genome assembly GCF_900634795.4 of Betta splendens. Lineage (NCBI taxonomy): Eukaryota > Metazoa > Chordata > Actinopteri > Anabantiformes > Osphronemidae > Betta > Betta splendens. The sequence continues at coordinate 4,844,577 of NC_040894.2, read as the reverse complement.
CCAATCAGTTTCTATTCCAATTAGTATTTGACGGCTGGGAGTATGATAGAGAACACAGCATTCACGCAGAGGGAGCAAACATTTCAGAAGCAGGGAGAAACAAATACAAAGCACAAACCTATAGGTCATAGGTCTCTGCACGTAAACACAAGATATGGGTTTGTTACACTGAAAATAACTGGGAATAGGTTGCCCGTACCTTCTCCTCTGAATCTCCAGGCTGGCACGTAACCACGCTGTCACCGGGGCACCTGGGAAACGTGTCCTTACAATTCCTCAGCCACTGAAGGTAAAGAAAAAATATATATATACGCAGTATGAGAAAAAGATACGATAAATGGGAACATATGTGGCAAGAATTATGTTATTAGAAAAGAACAGTTACCGATACAGCAGCCTCCTCTTTGGTGTTGTAGGTATCCAGGTACTCCTGCAATTCCAGCGCACTGAACTTCATCTTTTCAAGGAGGCCATAGGACATAATCTGGAAAGAACAACAAGAAAAAATCTGTGTATTTGACTAAATACACTGAGATCTCTATTTGCAGCAATCACTGCCATCAAAACTCACTGTTTCGGCATCAATATAGATCGTGGGACAATCCGAACATGTTGTCAGCATCTGTGACGACCTAAGGAACTTTGACCCGATGCCCCTTAAGCCCTCGCCAAGATATGTGGCAACATCAGTTGTCAGGGAGCAGAATTTCCCCTGGATGTTCTGGACAAACAGTTATGAACGATTTCACTGATTCAGATACATGTAAATTGTACTGGGTGCCAAATTTTAAATGAAAAGAAAAAAATGTCACAAACATATCAACAATTAACTATGAATGTTTTACCTTAAATAGAGATGAGAAGACTTGAAAAGTGTACACGGCACAGGACCCATCCGAGTCTGTCACCAGCTGGTTCATATGACAACGCCACGCCTCCTCAGCATCGTCACACACTGTCGGCTGGAAGGCTGCCAAGATGGCGGAAAAAAATGGAGAGGGGGGAGGAGGAAAACCAAGGTCTTCCAAGTCATCTACATCATCACGCAAGCTGTCGCCATGGAAATGGGGAGGAAATTGGCGCACAAAGAAAAAAAGGGTTTTATATTAAAATCAAGTGCCCAGCTACGTCATGGGATTATACATGACATGAGCTGCATGAGGGGGATGATGTGATTCTTCTTCCTCATTTAAATATTAGCAATTATTGAGAGCTAAAAGAAATTTAGATTTTGATCAACTGTAACATAATTTGCCTGCAAAATTAGAAGAATATATATAAGTCAAATGCCAAATTTAACTAAAGACTTACCTGGGCAGACAGTTGGGGTCTAGGAAGTCCAGTGGTGGCTGGCAGTAGTCAGGGTTGAGGCTGTGGTCCAGACTGGGCACATGATCCTGCGCTTGTCCCGCTAACTCCAGGGTGAAGCTCTCACCGCAGTCTGAGCCGTGAGGGAGCTCGTTGGTGCTCAGCGACAGTTCGTCATCCTGGGCCTGAGTGTCCTCGTCCTCGCCGCACACCCTCGCCTGAGGGGGAGAGGATGCTGTTTTACTGGGGACAACGTGAATGTGTAAGTGCAGTACATAAATGTATTATTCCTCACATGCAGGCCACTGTGCTCGTCATGGAGGGCTCCCTGGCCAGGTGTAGTGGCATTGAGGGATTGTAGGTCGGCAGATGTGTCGTAGGAAGTCGATAAAGAATCAGTGTGATTGGTCTCCTCTGATGGAGAAGGGTTCGTCTGAAACACGAAGGAAAATTGAAAATACTTTAAATTAATCTGACTGACTTAGTCAGACTGAGTAATTACAGACAATTCAATCTTCAGGCTTTATTGTTGTATCGAACGCTACGCACAAGCTGGGAGTGAGAAAGACTCTGGCTCGTGGAGGACTCCTCCTCCTCTGAGGACTCGTCTGAATCGTGCGGGTCCTCGTGGCCCAGACTCGGGGTGCTGCCTGAGTGCTGGCTCTCCTCTAGCAGGTCGCCCAGCTCTGTGCTGTCCAGAGACCGCCGGCGAACGCCCCAGTTAAAGTTATCGAGAGACTCACCCTGCATGAAACACATACATACACATTGGAAGACAACAGCAGAGACAATAGCAGCATGAACACCTTAGTTAAGCCCTCAACAAAAGGAACGGCTGCTGTCTGAGAAGAAGCACATGGTGTGAAGTGAATGGTTGCTAATGGCATGAAAACAGGCTGGAAAAACTATTTGCATCCAACATGATGATCTTTATCTCTAAGACGATGCAATGTCATTGCATCAACACAAACAGCAGTGTTGTCAGACATGTAGCTTTGCAACCAAGCTGTGAATACAAAAAAAAAGCTTTTTTATCAGTGGGAAACAAAAGAGCCAGCAACCAAGCCACAGCGCTGATAGAAGCTAAGATACGTGCTCAGTAGACGAGACCTTACCTGGAGCTCCTAGGCAGCAAGGGGAAGAGAGAGAGACACAGAGTTAGACTGAGAGAGAGACAACGACCAGAGGCAGAGAAATATCATTTCAATGTGCTGATGTTAAAGAAGGACAGCCTGAAAACACAATAAAAGAAAGGGGAAGGAGAGACAGACATTTCATTGTACCCACTGTAACTATGACATGTGACCCGTACCTCTCCATCCTCCAGCTCCACGTCCAGGAAATCAAAGTCTCTGAAAACCCTGAACTGCTGCTCACTGGCGGTGTCGTCTAGTGTGTCCTCCCTGGTTCCTCCCTCCTCCGATGAGACGCCGCTCTCCCGTATCTCCATCATGTCCAAGTCTCCACACGATGAGAAGATCACCTGAACAGACAGACACGGAAGCATTGGTAACAATATTATCGGAAATTTCCTTACAACTGTTACTATTGTTCATCAGAACACAAAGAGATGGGAGGCGCTTACAGATGGGTTCTTGGTGAGTCCAACTTCTTGCCCACAAAGAGACAGAACATTCACCAGCTTCTCTCTGGTTCTTTTCTGTATGTGGGGGAAAAATCAATAATCAGGAAGCAGAAACAGGCTCGTCCATGTTTATCTGTGGTATCTTTTGAAATTAGGGGATTTTGCATTTACAAATGTAGGTCTAACTGCACCTGTGACGACTGCGGCCGCCTCCAGCTGACAGGCACCAGGATGGTGTTGGAGTTGGATCCAGAGGAAGTGGATGAAGTGCTGCGGGTCACAGCCATGGCTCTGGCTTTTCCCTCCCGTCCTCCTGAACCTTGGAGTTCGTCGAACCGACGCCCAATAACTGGAGTCTGTGAAGGAGACAGTTAATAGTTTGGGACCGCATTTACAAAATGCAGACCTTGTAGCAGCGAAATGCTGATGTGTCAATTTATTGTTTCTCACCTCTGAGATGTCAAAGGTGAAATCCAGGGTTTTCCCAGGCAGTGCCTTCGCTGAACCGTCCCACACCCTGCTGACCTCCAGGTTGGAAAGGTCACCTGGTGTGTGGCCGTACACTGGATGGACCAGGCTGGCTGAGCGTGACACCACCAGCTTTAAGATGTTCAAAGCATCCTTCCAGTGGACGGTCTGTGAGGTGACAACAACCACAACATGTAAGACACAGAGCGCTCCAAACGTGTGGCACGAGGAAAACGCTGCGGGACATTTACCTGGACAAACTTCTCAATGGTCTTTATGACATCACCATTGAACTGTTTGAGCTGTACAGCAGTGAGGTCCATGTGGCTGAGCAGGCAGTAAATGATCTGGAGAAGGGACTGCTGCATGCTGGGAAGCCCCTTATCCAGCAGCTAAAGCAGAGACACAAACAATCAGTGAGTGACAAAGCATGACATAAATAACTCCTGTCACTCTTCCACATCATCATGAAGCTGATGTTACCCATGTTATGTATTTATTAGCACTAACCTCGGCCATGTAGGTGACCATGCTGAGTGTGATGTCAGAGAAAGCCTCATGAAGGTAGCGGCAAACCACACTGACCCAGGAGAACGGGTCCCGTGTGTAGGAACGGGTCTTATAAAGAGTCATGACATGGGCCAAATGGGACAACTTTGTGTTCTTCTCCACCAAACACACCTGACAGAATGAAGCAGAAAACTGCAACGTCACTCTCTTCCAAAAGCTTTAATACGCAAAAAGATTAACCAACCAAAGTGAAGTGGACGACAGTGGAGGCATGGCTGAATGTTTCAAGCCTTTGTACCTGTGCAATCCTCTCCGCGCTCTCCTTGCAAAACTGATTTGGGTGGCCGAAGTGCTGCACCAGGTGTGGCAGCAGACACAGCACATTCAGCGGGAAACCTTAAGAAGAGGAGCGAATTCAGTTACAGACGTTAATGAGCCCAAAGCGGTCGGGTGTGCGGTACCCACCTATAGACTGAGAGCTGTCTACGACGGGGACGCGCGAGACCGGCGTGAGCTGACAGAACAGCTGGAGGGTGAGGTCGGACGTGGTCTGGGAGGTAAAACCCTTCAACAGGAGCTGCTGAATTCCAGAGAACCCGCTCCAGTTCAGCTGAGCCTGCAGCTTCTCCAGGCGCTCGCGGTTCTCCGCTCGGTCTAACGGCACCTGGGGAAGAAAGTCAATGCGTTGAACTGAAGCTGGTTCTGCTGCTGAGGTTGAACCAAGGTTGGGAGCTGGAGGGGTCAACGTTTCCACTCCTCTTTTGTTTTCACGGTTACAGATCAGCCTGTTCCATCTCACCTACCTTTGACAGCAGCTTGTGAACGAGTCGAAGTGACATCTGATATTCAAACTCGAAGTCCGACTCCATGAGTGACACCGCCACCCAGAAGACTGTGGCCAGGATCGTTGACGGGTGGGAAACGTGGGCAGGATCGGACAGCACGCTGGGATCGATACGATTAGTGGACGACGTGCAGGAGCCGGGGGTTCTTCCGACTCGGGCCAGGCCGTGACTGTTGCAGGCCTGGTCACATATTGGACAGATAATCGGTTTCTGCTGTGATGAATGCATTCCGTGTACTGTGTTAAGGAGGTCCTCCCTCACCTGTATGCGGTCCAGAGTTGCGCTGCGTGGAGGGTCGCTCAACTGGCTGCCACACTCGCCAAACTTCTTGGGGACCGAGTAGGAGCGCTGGTGGCGCTGAGACGACAGACCAACGAACCCGGGACCGGGAAAGTTCAGCTGACCGGTGCTTTTTCTGTTCATAAGTTTGTCACTAGTCACAAAGTCAGGTGAGGACGTCCTGTGAATCCAACAGTGAAATGATCATGAATGTGTTTTTTCCACGTTTCCCTGTATCGGATCACTAGACGTATACGCAGGCGTGTACCTGGTGAGAGCTGCCATGAGGTCGCTGTTTTTCAGACACTCTGCCAGATTGACCACGACGGCCTCCAGCGTCAGCAGCACCTCCATCACGTATCCCTGAAACACACCTGCTGTGAGCAAAGCTCATACGAGCAAAGCAGGAGCAGCTCCCTCTCGGCCTCTTGCTCAGCCTCACCTGCACCTCGTCCCCGTGTTCTCCCACCACCTCCACGAGGCGCGAGACCAGGTCAGAGACGGCGTGGTTGTTGATCGGCTGCTTCAGGGCTCTGAAAATCTGAAACGAGCGCCCGGCATAGTGTCGCGAGGAGCTGCACAGAGCCGTCTGCAAAGCCACGTCGCTCAGCTGCTGCTCCAGGTGGAAATCTGTAACGGACACACAGGCAGATTTGTTACTACTATGTTTCTGCAGCCTGAAGGAGGAAAATCAGAAAATAAAGAGGGCTTTAAACAAATCATCTTTGAATACAAGCTGTAGCACTTTCTCACCGGACTTGGACTCCTTGAAGACAGAGACAACGTGGCGTAGGAAGTTAGAGAGCTGCTCTGTGCTCTTAGAGTTGGGGTTCTTTGGTGTGATGTCTTCGTGCACCCACAGCGGCCCAAATGCTCTGAGCAACAACAACACAGTACTCCAGGCACTGTATACCCGCCACCAGTAGCACCACATACATGTTACACATGCACCACAGCAAAACTCCAAGGCATCACATGTAATTAATAACTTGAGGAGCTACTGGCTAAATGCAGAGGCACATGTAGAGCGATCAGTGGGGGTGGCGTACCTGGTGGACAGGAACTCAATGAGTTTGTGTGTCTTCTCGTCGGTCTCATTGGGCGTATCTTCAAGGTCCTCCAGGTCATCGGGCGTTACAAGGGGTAAGTTTCCAACACTGCTCGCAGCGCTGCCGCCGCCCAGACTGGCTGAGGATGAGTTGGAAGTGGAGCTGAGGCCGGAATCTGCCACTGGAGACGCCTGCCACTCCCGCAGGAAGTCAGGCGCGTCTAAGTGGGAATGACAAGAGAAGATGAGTTGGTTGCTGTGCTGCTCTATATGTACTGTAATGTAACTTCCACGTACGTGACTGCTGGTACTCTGTGTGGTAGCTGGACTTAATGGTGAGGGTCTTGTTGTCACTAATCTCTCTGGTCAACATCAGAACGGAGGCTATTACCTACAGAAAAGCAAGCAGAGTCCGTCAGTGGCTCCTGACTCAAAATAGCGATCAACCGCCCCGGTGTGAACTGTGATAACGTGGCACAATGATAATGAATACCTGGAAGTTGTTGTTACAGGAGAGAGCAATGAGAAGATGGAGAAGGAGACGTTTGCTGTGTTCATACACCTCTGGTCTATAGTGGTCCATACCTGAGTAACAAAACACACAACCAGTAAGAAACAAGATGAGAGTCTGCACAAAAACTTAAATCGCACCATCAGAATAATGATCACCGATGCTAATGTTTATTTCCATATGCACCAAAATGCTCATTTACAGTTTCTTGCCCTGCACATTATTATTAACATCATCGTGTTTTTGGTTGCTATGAGAACTCCTTATTAAGGACCTAGTCTTTTTTCAAGTACATGACAGCAAAATGTGTGAAACGCCACACGCAAACATTCCTTTACAACCTGATGCGCATGTCATCACTAATTTGATGACAATGAGCAATCTGAGCTGGAGGCTGAGTATGCACAGAATGCAGAACGCATGGCTGCATGTCTGCGACGGCCGGGGTGGCATCCTCCCTAGATAATCCAGTTAAGGTGATAAATGCAGGACCTGGGGAATGCGTCTATCTATGTGCCACTAAAGAATGATCTGTCCTGAAATGTGGGTCTAGATTACGTTGTCACAACACGGCAGGTTAAGACGTCATAGAAAATTCCTACGCTACTAAAATCATGCATGTGTTGAGGTGTAATAACTGCTCTTGGCAATGATTTTTGATCTTATCTTTGTTTTTTGACTCCACTTTATGGCTCCTCTTTTTCCTACTCGTACAGCAGGAGGACCAAAACCAAATGTGTGTGTGTGTATGCCTACCCAGGAAGAGGGCATGCAGCAGCAGCGGCAGGTGTAAAGCCCAGTCTTCTCTCACACTGTGGTCCACCACCATTTCAGTCATAAAGATCACTGCGATGTTGCACCTGGAGACAGACACACGCTTTCATCTGCTGACAGCTCATCATTTAACAAAGGCACGTGAGAAACAGACTGAACCAGACGCTGATTTCCATGAACTCAGAACTCTTTTGTCTGACTTGTTTGTGGAACTATGAGGTTTCTCTTACTACCGAATGACAACATGATAAAATCTGGGAGGAGATTAAAGCCAATAAATAATTCAATTAGCTCATGTGATGAATTCACCCTAAATCCAGCCTGAAGCCAGAGTAGTTCGGCTCATTTCAATCATGAATTACTCTTAAGGTGCTGAGAGAGAATGAGTAGATGTCCTTCAACATGCATTCTCCACATAGCAGCTGTCTGGGCCCAATTAGAGGGAGTAGGCACAACTAGTCGGCGTGAAAAAACACTTTCGAGTCGTGCCGACTCTGTTCATAATATCACTGGTCCATCCTGTGTTTGTTTTTTCTGACAGTTTCTTTGGATGCTGTCTGCACGGTGTGTTTCCATCATGTTATGTGTGTCTGTTAATACCTATGCAGAGGTCCTCTAGGTGTTATGGTTTCTGGAAGGTAGTCAACCAGAGGAGCCCAGCAGCCCCCATTAACGGGCATGGGTAATGGCTGAGGGCGGTTGGTCTCCAGAACACTCATCAGCCAGCCAGCATATGGAGGAAGAGGATCAGCTACAGACACAAAGCAATCCCAGGAATTAGTCAACATAAATATCCAGACACTAACACACTATTTAGTTTTGATAGCTATTTTAAATACACAGTCTGTCAAGCAGTACAGTAATGTCCTCCCAATTCAAAATGAAGACAATGACAAATAGTTCATGTGAGAGGTCATTTACAAACCTCAATGTGGATATTGTCTAAAACAAATGTGGTGGTTTGCTGTCAAATTGATAAAATGCTCCCCATCCAGACACAAAAGGCCCAGTTCTTGAGAAACTGTCCTCTCCTTGTACTTGGCTTCCAGCCCTGCATGGTCACATGGAGGCTGCAGCAGCAGACTCATGCCTGGAACTGTCCCAGCACAGATGCTTGCTAAAGATAAACCAGTGGGGTCAAAGTTTATCTGCGTCACAGGGACAGTGGTGATCCTCGTTCTGAGTCAAATGTTAATGTCGTTCAACTACAATGAAGCACCCAGGTTTCCTCACATGAGGAAAGATTTGCATGAAGTCTTGTTGATTAAAGTGGTGAACAGCATGAAGTGACAGGAGGAATCCATGTCCTGCAGCTCTCTATGAATAACAGACCGCCGCGAGCACCCACAGGCTGCGTGTCCAGTTCAGCAGGTTCGTACATTTATTCCCATGAGAACCAAGGCGCTTACTCTTTTCGTCTTCGTACGAGCCTCCGGAGCTGTTGCTGTAGCGAGACTCCAGTCTGTTGTGAGCCCTGGCCCTGCTGAGACCCGTAACGTTCGCAGAGTTTAGATACGGAGATTGATACACGGTGCATGCGAGGACACAAAATATTCATATACTGACCGCTCTTCGCTGTCTCTGACCAGCTTGTTGTCATCAGTGTCCGGCAGGTTGTCTTGACCCGCCACCACAGTGTTACTGCTGGAAGTGGTGCCTATACAAGACACAACACGGTTCAGCCAAGTCAGCATAGAAAGGAAAGCATGGCTGGACATTAGGGACTGATGCGGGAACTCCACCTGTCTGTGAGGTGGAGGCTTTGTTGCTGGCAGCGAAGCGGTAGAAGGGAGGGTTGTCGCAGTGTAAAACCACAGGATTGACTGGGTCTGTCTGCTGCAGCTCAAACAGCAGCTCCTCCATAGTCTGGATGGTGTTGTTCCGACACAAGTAGATCACCACCTTCTTGATCTAAAACAGACGCAGTTATACAATATTAACTAATGTTAAAGATGTGCTGTATTTATTACCCATAATTGTAGTATTGACAAAGCATCCTTTATTTCATTGCATTTTATATTGTTTTTAACTCTGGTGCTGGTACTGTGTTAGTGTGTAGACCTACGTAGGGCAGCAGGGTGGTATCGCTGCTGACGCCACACAGGCTGATAAGGAACTGCAGAGTGATCCGCAAGTTGTTACTCCACCTCTCGTTAGACACCAGCGCATTCCAGGCATTCTCAATCTCTGGGCCCGGAACCTCGTCTCCGTACTGAACGTAAAGGAATAAAACCCATTGAAAAGGAGGAAGACGTGGCTGGGAGTGAACGGGCCATAACAAACGCTGCTCTGTCACCTTAGCCGTCATAAACATGAGGTTGTTGAGCACCAGTGAGGTCGCCTGCAGGGAGCCCCAGCCGCTGCCCCTCAGGCTGGAAGACAACCCCTGTCCCTGCCCGCGAGGTTCCTCCTCCGGTGTGCATGGGCTGGATGCAGGGGGCAGCAGCCCTGTGTCCACCAGCTCGATGTTACTGAGCCAGGGGAGCAGGTAGGAGAGCATGATCTGTCTGCCGTTAGGGTGGGTGGTGGGGAAGCGCTGGCTCACCTCTGTAGGAGCAAAAAAAAAAAAAACTCCCTGCTTTACTTTTTAATGAATGGAATGGGATTTTAGCCCCTAGATGCTTCCTTAGCTCCGGAGGAAGAGCTGCACCCTCTTAGATGTAACAGAAATAATGCCAGTATTTTAAAACCTGAGCACAAATCAAGTACTGACCTGAGAAGAGCGGCAGCGTGAGCTCTGGGTACATGCTGGCCAGCTGGATGGAGAGCTGAGACAGGTTGACGCTGTACAGGGGAGGCAAAGGGCCGTGTGTGCCGTACAGGATGTTACCAGGCTTCTGCTCCACCATTCGCTTCGAGTACGCACACAGCTTGGACTCCAGCACCTGCAGACACATCATTGATGTTCATGTCTTTCCACTGAAGTAGCGCCTCTGTCGCCTGCTGTGAACGTGAACGTGCCTGCATTAGCTGCATGGATATCTCATAGATTTCTCTGCTGGTGTCTGAGGACTTGAACAGCACTAGATTGAGCAGGGTCACAAGGTCACATGGATAATTCCTGAAATAAATTCAAAAAGACCTATTAGTTACTTGTCATCATGAAATCAAGTTGGATCCATCTTGCAAAACTTTAGGTATTTTTATATAGGGAATATTTCATGCATGTTCAAACAGAGCAGGCAGAAATTCAGCTTCTTGACAGGAAACAGCAGCGGGGCATGATTCCCACCTGTTACCACAGACCGTGGCGATGGCCTTGAAGCAGCCAGACGCCAGCTGGTACGACCCAGTGAAGCAGCGGTCCACAGCCCAGTTGAACAGATTGATCTGGTCTGGGTTCAGCTCTAGCAGCAGGATCACTACCTCACACCCCAGACGGTGCACCTAGTACAAAATGGAATCATCATGTAGTAGAAACACAAGCACCGGATGCTAAACGCTATTATAAGACCAAATATATTTAAGACGAGCGTAAGTCCCAGAGTCGACCTACTCGTATGTCGTGGCAGGCCAAGATGTTGTCCAGCCATTTGTAGAGGTAACCGTCAGTAGACAGACCCACATTATCAAACACTGGGCCACAGCACAGCACCGCTGACATGGCCTAGGCGATAAAAGTTGAATGGAGTCAATGCTGAGGTTTCTGTGAAGTAACGCTGTAACACGTCAGTGTTTGAGTTTGAGTAACGCCTACTTTCAGAGCGCAGTACTGGTAGCGAGTGATCTGGTGGTTGCGGTCACTGTAACGGTCCAGGGGAGTGAACATAACGCTGAAGGGTCCAGCCCACTGGCTGAAGAGGATGAAGAGGTGGTGTCTGAGAGACTGCTGAGGGAAGAGGAAGCGTCTATGGTGGACTGCACAGCAGTGAGTAGAAAGAGAGAAACAGGGAGGGTCAAGTAGGAGGCAAACATCAAACACATCTAAGCTACAGCTACTAAATCTACCATGACTGAGACAATACATCAGGAACAGAACAGGAAAAAAAACTATTTACCAGGGACACACTGGATGAGATTGGCCACCATCCCACTGAAATGGGCTCTGATGTCTTTAAGCACATCCAGCTCCTTCTCATTCTCAGCCTCCAGAAGCATCCGGGTCAGATCCACGTACTCGAGGAACAACGCACCCAGAGCCAAAGAATCGCGCTCCAGGGCCCCGTTGGTGCTACGAACAGAGAGATTTATACAGATCACCTTTGTAGTGAGACAGTGACTGATGGGAAACATGGTAATTATTGTACCTGTCGCTGATGACTCCTGCATTGGCCAACAGTTCAAAGATCCTCAGCAGCTGCAGCCTGAGAAGATCCCTCCTCTCCCGTCGCTTCTTGTTCTGAAAGCGCGCACAGGTTTTTGATTTTATAAATTACGGGGGATGACGGACACTTCAAAAACCGCCTTAAACCGACACAAGCAGTATAATAACAACTACCATACACTGCACTTTGTACTGTGCAACATGAAAGACAGAAATTGGCGTATTTGAAGACGACGGACTTCATCTGCAGTGTGTTTTCACGATTTTCGCCCTGGGACCAGTAAAGTTAATCAAGTTGTGTTTGTGTGCAGTCAGCTTGTTTCCCTCTCTTTTTCCATCAGCGAGTTACCTCGGGCCTGCGTTCTAGTGCTTCCTTCATCAGTGGATGGAGTTCTTCCACCAGCTCCCTGTAGACAGAATAGGATGGAGGGAAAGAAAATCAATTTACTGCCTCATTGCTGAGTTGACGGCATCGATCAAACCTTTCTGCGCAGGCAGAGGGTGAATGCGAAGAAAGCAGATATCTATCTTCCGTAATCCAAATGTCACATGTCCTAAAGCCACTAATCCTAAAACACAGAAATGTTAGAAAATGTGTCTGGTGTGGCCTTAATCTCTGTCGACAATGAGCGACCTTTTGGAAAACCTTTCAGGTTAAAAATAGAGGATCACTTTCAAAATGAACCTACCCTCCTTTTACAATGCAACCTCTGTCCTACCAAAGAATGTGATACACGTCTGTCACTCTAAGAATTCCCCTGTATTCAGCAGCTGCTTCTTTTATTCTCTGAATGTCAGAGAGCACGCAGCACATTTACGGAACTAAATAGCAGAGAATGTAGAGACAGATACATTCCACCATGATGTGACAAGAAAATCATTGCCTGTGTAAGATATGAAGACATATCTGTCATCAATAATCATCATTCCATTGTAGTCTAATCTACATACTGTAACAATATTTTTTTGTATGTTGTGTGAGTACCTGAACACTAGAGCATTTGTGCATCCAAACCCCAGGACCAGAGACTCAGTGATCTCCAGACTGTCGGCTCTCATCAGAGGGACAAGTTGTTTCAAAAGCCATGCCACCGAAGGGGTGCCTATCACCTAAAACAAGGAATAAGGAAACAAACAAGAGCAAAACGAGAAATGAGAAATACATATGGGTACCTGCCATAAAACAAATCACAAAATAAGACAAAGCGTGTCGCACCTTGTTGTCATACGTGACGCTGCCATCCGGCGTGGTGGCTGTGATCTCCGGCGTGGAAGCTCGAAGATGCCCAGGAGACATGATGCTCGGCTTAGCCACCCCCAGACACAGGATCAGGTAGTTACGCCACAGCGAGATGTAGCTGTCACTGGAGCCTGCCGTGCTGGTCTTCTTAGCATTGACTGGGCTGCTGAGATAGAATGAGGACGAGTGTTACATTATTATAATACAGTGGACACAAATGATTTGATTTGCAGTGTGGTCGTGTACTTGGGGTCAACCAGGGGCAGCAGCAGCTGCAGCCGCGTGAAAGCGTAGGGCCAGGCGTATCCCAGGGCGACGGGGCAGTGCTTGGGCAGGTGCTCCTGCCGCAGGAAGATGTGCAGGCAGAGCACCCAGGGGTCCTTCAGGCACTGGGCGAAGATCCAGACGGAGCTGGGGCTCTTCACGTCGTAGGAGCTGCTCACCAGTCGAGCGGACCACTCCACGAGCCACTGGAGGTCGACGTGGTGGCTGAGAGGCAAAGTGGACTGAGGGGAGGAATGGGAGACTCAAACGCTGCAGCAAAACAGGGGATTTGGATGATGTAAAAAAAAAAGAATCTTAGTTAATACTCACTGAGTCAGAGACGGCCACATGAACAATGCTGTCCATTACAGATGGGCTCAGCTGGTCCATGACCTCTATCATGGGCTTGTCATCGTCCTGGAGGGACGGACAATTATAGAATCAATATGATGCATCTGTGATCACACGGATTTTCCTCCGTCCTGCTATTTTCACATCAGTTCTCTGTCTGTGGTGGTTCTTTGGGTCTAGTGACGGTGAGGTTTGGCGAGTTGTCTACTGTACCTCAGCATGTCCCAGAGCTGTGAAGAGGCAGCGTATCTCTCTCAACACGCCGACCGCCAGCTTCCTCGTGCTGATCTGACACGAGCAAAGGAGCAGCAGAGCCAGACCCTCGACCGCATGCAGCACGGAGCAGTGGGGGCTGCGCTCTGGCATCCTGGGGCTGGCCTGACGGAGGAGAAAGACGGCACTGATCAGCATTCAAACCGAAATTCACAGAACGTGATCAGGACGAAGCTGAGTCTTAGCATGGGACTTAGCGTGATGTTGTACAAACCTCAACGCCACCGCGCATCTTCCCCTGGAACTGCAGAGCTAATCTCCACTGTGTGAGCAGCTGGAGAAGGAGCTTCACAGACGCATCCTGAAGACCCTGGTGGGTGTCTTGCACCTGAAATCGTTTGCAGAGGGAGGTACAAAGACTTTCTGAATCACTCCTGCTGTATTTTGACACTTTCTGCAGCAAAGACGCTCATTCTCCAAGGGGATGTAAAACCAACCTACTTAGATAATAAAATGTGAATAACTAGAGGCAAAGTCTTATGGGCTTTTGTTAAAACAATTAACACAGAAACAAAACAAGTGATGTTTTCACAACCTACTTTGGTTTATTTTATTTTTAATTTGACCTAGATTTCAGCACTTTGTAAGATTCCTAATACGTTATTGCTGTTTCCTTTCAACAATGGATGCTTTTATAACCTCTCAAATGTGTTCTGTCTTCATACACGTTGTGTTCTACCCAACGTGCTGAAGGTTACTGGCAGGTTCAGTTTTACCTCGCGGAGAAGGAAATGTGTGTAACCGAAGAGGACGTCTTCCCTCCAGTCGGAGAAATCCAATAACAGGCTCTGCAGGGAGTTCTGGGAAATGAGGCGAAGCTCGTCGTCCATGTGCACTGTGAGTCTGAGGGACAGATGACGGCATAGACGCAAATGTGAGCTCAACGGCAAAGATGGGAAATAAAGTTTTTGATGTTTTATGATCATTGATGACCAGACGTAGCTGGAGAGGTCCGACTGGAACTCACCGTGACAGCAGGTCAATGAGCTCAGGCTTGGACATGCCATCAGGGAGGATACGAGGGATAGCAGCCACGCATGTCCTGAACAGGTCGATTTTAGGTTTCCTCTCACCGCTGTCAGAGACAGAAACATTTGTTTATATGAGTAGCATCTATTTAACTTAATCCATTCATCAGGTCAATCAGCATATCATATTTTGCGTACGTGATCATGTCCTCTGGTTCTTTGTTGAGCATCTGTACGCTGGTGAGCATCATGCAGCGCCCCACCTCCTTGTCCAAGTGTCGAAGAATGTTGTCCAGAGCCTTTCTCACCTGGGAGTAGTACAAAGACATGCCTGTGGGGAACAGACAGAGTCAGCGCACAGAGCCTGAGGTGAGCCTGAATGCCTTCAGACGCACGCACCGATCAGCTTGGCCTCTTCCTCGGTGAGCGTCTTGCTCAGGTAGGTCTTCTTCTTCTTCAGGGAGTTTCCAGAGGGCAGCGTGGCTCCTGTGTTGGGCATTGGAGGCTCTCCATCCTTCTGTTGCAGGGCATCTGCTATCACCAGGAAGGCCCTCAGACCAATGTTCATACGCTGGAACGGAAAGCACAGCATCCTTACGACATGTCAGAGACAGGTACATCACAAAGCAGAGCAGTGTTTGTTCTCTGGAGGGAATCCTACTATGACATTCTGCATCATTAAGCCAGTGTATCCCATTGCTACAGCTGAAAAGATGCTAATATTACCACAGGCCTGAAGGAAGGTCTGCTGCTGTTTGACTTCCTTGACTGACTGAAGACCACATATATTAGAAGAGATGGAAAGCTCATCCTTTTGGCCACGGGGGTCTATTGCTCGTGTGTGTGTGCGATTGTGTGAACAAAACTGAAAGCAGCACTGCTTTGTTTTTTACCTCAGGGTTAAGACTGAAGGCTTTGGCGGGTTTCCCAACGCTCAACAAGTCAAATATGATCTCCTTCATGGCAAAATCCAGTCTCTCCTGTGGACAAATACAGACAGATGAGGCCTGAGGCAGCTTGTACACAGTGCAGTGTCTCCACTAGAACCTAGAACACCTTGCAAGAATGTATGCGTTCAAGTGTTATTTACCTGAGCAATGAACTGGATGATCTTGACAAAAATATTCAGCGGCATGTCTCTGGGCACAACGCTCCGGCTGCCTTTAGGGAACAGGGTAGAGGTGATGGACGTCAGGCGGCTGAGGGGACAAACACAGCAGCGACATGTTAATAAAAAATGCAGGGATGTCTAGTGAATCTTGCATCCTACCGGTAACTACACGCTACCTCTGTGTTCCAGTGTTGCTCTCGCACTTTATCCGAATCATGTAGACCCACAGCAGGCGATACAGTGATTCCAGAGCCACGCGTGCCATCTTGGGGTCTTTGTTCTGCGTTCAAACATGAGCAGACGGCAAAAAATAGAAGGTATTTGTGTTTGTCTTTCACACACCTCAGCCTGGTGCTTCTTCTTAGCTCAACAAAGGCTTCTGAGATGAAGGAGATAGTTGCCTGTAAGGCATTCCTCACATACTGTCCTTCACGTATCAGAAGGTGTCTTCTCAACATTTATGTTTTATTAGCTTGTCTTTAGGAGCCTCATCAATCACTGTGCGTTTCTATCATTACACAACGATGGCTGATCTTAGGGCTTTAAACCCAGCGGGTTGATGGGTGAGCTGCACGGCTTCTAACACAGACAAATACGCATTACTATTTTCTCGCATTTTGTAACATCATAGACAAACCTTGAGGTTCGACAGGCAGTTGTTGAGGAAAATGTGCCAACGGCTGAGGAAGAACTGCTTCTGGCTGACACACAGGAGGCAGGTCACCAGCGGATACAGGGCCTGATGGAGTAAGACAACACAAAACTCATCAACTAAAAAATGACAACAAAACGAAATTCTGCTGGGAGGAATGTGAAGTTGCTTAGTTGTGTCTAAAATCTTTGGACAAAGGCGTGAATTCTTCATGCACAGCATTCCTAAACACAAATACCTTGCTAACGATCATGCGAGTCCAGGTCACACCCTCAAGATAAATGGTTTTGGAAATGTTAGGTTTCAGGAGCAGATCATACACCTGCCACTCTTTATCAAAGCTGGTGTCTGTTATCTGCCTCACTCCCATTTCTGGGGCTCCTCTTTGTTACTCACTCGCCGTGAAAAAGAATAATAATTACAGGAACGGACCAGATTGGTGCCATTCCAATCGTGCCTGGTGATTTTACTGTGACATGGGCAGGTTATTGTTGTGTGTGTGTGTGTGTGTGTGTGCGCATGCCTGTGCATTGATCATTTGGAAAAAGTGAAAGAAAGGCACAATATACATGAGGTATGTTAAGTCTTGAGGTGTGTTAACTCTTGAACACGGGCTACTGGAGGTATTTGGGGAATTTATGAAAGGAAACACATACTGGCTGAGTGACGAGTCTGCAGCCTCGAGGAAACGAGTGACAGGAGGAGGAACCGACACGCATACGTATCATTAATAGCACATAAGCGCCAGCGTCAGTCTGCTGACACGCTTTGGCATCAAATGAGCACAGCAGAGAGACAGGGAGACTACACCGAGCTCTTTAATCCTTGTTCATGTAACACCGCTCTCATGTGAAGTCAGATGCTCTGCATGTCATTTGATGACTACCCTGCCTGCTTCCTTTCTCTGGGCAAATACCGCCCATCTGGCAGTGCTTTGTGAGCGAGGCCGTGCGCTGCCCGCCGCAATCCTGCCTTTTCACCGAGAGATAAAAGCCCACATGCTGCAGCGCTACAGTAAGTGCTCGCACCAATTGCTGGTAATGGAGAGGAAATGAAGAGAGATAAGCAGTGATGAAAAAGTACACAGGGAGAGAATTACCAGCGAGTGTTTCTTCCTGGAGGACAGGTCCAGTGTTGTGTCGTACAAACTCTCCACGAAGTTCCTGAGACACGGCACGTTCACCTCGTTTTTCACAGTCTGGGACGGGACGAGAACAGTAACTGTATGTAAATACGTATGATTCAGCTACAGACAGTCAGGTTTAATGTGAAAGGCACTCACAGCAGCGACGGGTACAAGTATCTCCACAAAGAGCCCGGCGAGCGAGTGTTTGATGTCTTTATCCTTCACCTCCAGGAAATACTGTGCACACTCCTACAGACAGAAGGAAGAACAGAGGCACGCACCATACAACACATCTGTTAATGCAAGGTGTTTTTGCATCAGCTGTCCAATACAAGCACTTACATAACCTCTGATTATGTCGGCATCAGTTACTCCCAACAAACAGGTGTGATACATTTTCAGCTCAGTCTACCTGCATAAACAGGAAGGAGGCTTCAAAGTCTTCCACCGGGTACATTTTTATACGGAAGAACTTGAGCCCCATGATGAGGCTGATGGTGGACTGGATGACATAAGGGCTCTGCTCCTTCTGTTTCAGCTCCTTCAGCTCAGAGACAAACTTCTTCCTCACTGCCGGGAACCTGTCGAGCACAGGGTGTGTGGGTTTAAGTAGATGTTCTACATCCTGCTCTCAGCTGAATGTCAGTAATCGACCACGTTAATGTGAATTCTGCTTTCTGACACCTGTTTTATTGGACATGGTACACATGGTTTTAGAACAGGGATCTGCAGGCCTATATTTAGAAAGGCATCTGAAGCGAGAGTTTGTGGGGGAGTGTGTACAGTATGTGCATGTGGGCACTAGGGCGTCAGTGTTTTTCTGCACACATGCAGAAAAACATTACTGTAGAACAGACATCAGCGCTCTTTGGTGCTGAGGGCTTATTAACATTATGATCCATAAACTGGGCTGGAAAAACACACAGATAACGCCACAAATAAATGATGAGCTCATATAACCTTTTTATAACTGTATACAAATAAATAACAAAAATGAAAATCCACACAAAATCACTGACAAACCACATCGGGTCACTAGATTTTACAAGTACAGTCTTTAATTTATTACATTAATGAGGGTGTTAAATGATTTGATAACTCGGCTAGCGGCTAGCGTGTGTGTGTGTGTGTGTGCGACTGTAAGTGACTGAGCTGCCCTGTGAGCCTACACCTCCTCCTCCATCACAGTAATGACCCCCTGGAAAATGGGAGCAGTGCTCATCCTTCATCACACACAACATTACACAGAAAGAGGACCATCATCTGTAGGGTCATTATCCTTCGTATTTACCAACACACACACACACACACACACACACACACACACACACACACACACACACACACACACACACACACACACACACACACACTAATAGCACCTAGCGAAAAGCAGTCATTACTTTCTTTTTTGTCCTTGTAATAAAGACAGTCAGACAACATTTTCTACTGAAAATGGGGTCAAGAGACGAACAGGTAGCGACTGAAATTACACATTAAATTTTCAGCCCTGACAAATCAGCCCCCAGCTGCAACATGACCTGGATCCCAGATTTTAATCAAGACTAAAGGTATGACTCTAAGACATTACTCTGAACTCCAAATGAGAGCAATAAGGTGCTCAATGACCTTTGGATGCTGAGAGATTTGATTTCTGTGCATGTTGCAAAAAATAAAAAGTAAAAAGATGTTCAGCTGTTGTAGGTGGACAGTACCTGGACTGAGCTACAACCCCCACTACTTCAGCATAGAGGTCAGCCACTATGTGCATGTTGCCTGTGTTGGGTCCCAGGTACCTGAGAGGTAGAAGCAGAAGCAAACATTAGTGGCAGCTCTATGCATAAGGCTCTGTGGAACAGATCCTGCATAAGTGCATGGACGCGTCGTAACTACATCCACATACCGCTCAGTCGGTGCATTATACAGTAAATAAATTATTTAGGTTTCTGGTATCACTCTCACCCCTCCTTGTATTTGAAGTGCTTGAAGGCCAGGTTTATAACCTCCTGGATGAGTCCATCCAGAAGAGGATGCAGTGGGATCTGAGAAGAAAAACAGCCTGAACTAACTCTGACTGCAGCGTGGAACTGGTTTCTCTTTTAAAGGGTAAACAAACATTTAATTAAGGCAGAGGGTTTGATCAGCTGACACTCACCTGCTTTAGGACCTCTATGAGCACTAAAGAAAAGATGAAGTCTATTGCCAGATCTCTCCGCTCCAGCAAGTAGTCCTTCTGTTGCTCATCACTGTGACGGACAGAAAAACATGAGTCAGTCTAAAAACAGTAGTCTTATTAATCACGCCCAGTGTGATAAGCTGAGATGATGCTGTACAGGAGTCCGACTGCACGCTTGAGTTCGTTCCCGTGAAACCCTGCTTTTACTAAACTGCCATTAATCAGGTCATTCCTGCATCTGTGTGCATTTGTGTGATGAGGACAAGACCATCCGGCGGCCTCTCGTCGCACTGCTTGTGCAGTTTGCTGGTAATCTAGTTTTGCATTAGCTGACTGTGTAAGTATGTGACTACTTGGTCTTCCCACACCTTCTACGCGGTGTAACCTCTCTAAGGTCGATGTGCTGCTAGTGTTCTCACTTTTTCGACTTGGTGTTGGCTCTTGGCCGGTATTCATGGGACTCGTCTTCTAGGCCGTTCTGCCTCTTGTACCAGTCAAAGAGAGTCCTCAGCATGGACGGCAGGCAGTATTCTGCTAAAGAACTCATGCTGCTGATCAGCTGAACAGAAGGAAAGAGGGAGAGAAGGTCATGTAATGGCTGTAATGAAGAGCTGTATAAAAGTGTCTGAGACCGGTACACAACTTTACCTGGTCAAACTGTGGGTCTTCTCCTCTCTGCAGTGATTTGTTAAGTGGTTTCTCCTGAAATGAAAATGAGACAAAACCCAAACTCTTTTAATCTAAAAAAAAAACCAAATCAAATCTAAATGGCTTCAAACAATAAGACGCCTCAAAGATAAACAGGTACAGTATGTAGAGACAGTGAAATCTGGGCCTGTCAGGTCATGTGTAAAACATAATGACAAGCATCCTCTGTTCTGCAAGTCACACTGCGCTTCCTCTGCTCCAGTCATAAAACGCCGCTTTGTGTAATTCAATCAGATAAAGTGACAAAAAAGCTGTAACCTGAGAGACAGGGGGGAAGCCACTCACCAGTGGTTCTGCCATGATGATGCGGATCTTCCGTTCAGAGAGCAGAGTGAAATTGGCAAACAGGCTTTTTAGGACAAACTCGCCCGGTTTACTCTCCGGGTCCACGTTGACGGGAGCCATGACAACAGGACCCTTCCTCTCTACCGAGGTTCCACTGACTGGAGGGAGCGGCGGCTTCAGTCCTACTGGAGAGGCTGAGGAGAGTCAGGATACGCGAGTCAGTGGAAAGCAGGCAAGCTGAGAATGAAGTGGAGATACAGTGTCCAGAACATCAGAGTTTTAGGAGATGTAAACAGGAAGTGAAATGCTGCCAGGGACTGTTGCCTTGTCGCATTTGCATTTATTTTGGCAGACTGAAACAGCATAAAAAATAAAAACATGCTGATTTTTTTTTTGAATTATGAGACACTTCACTTTATTATGATCTTTTCACAATAAAAAAGTGAAACCTCACTCCAGGTGTGAATAAACCTCATATGATGAAGACATGTGTCCAGAAGCATATGCTTTTATTACTTGCTGGGAAGACTTCTAACATCATTAGGGAGTATTAATCCTCTTAGGTCATAATGAGAGAGAGTGGAAAACAAACAGAACACTCGTGAGCAGTTCCCGTCATGCAACTTAAAATAAAACCAATACATCACCTGATCATCACTTACACACACATTTAGAGCTCCCGTGTTCTGCTGTGAACAACGTTACTGACGGTGAAACATTAGAAAACAAAAACACACACAGACGCATGGCATGGCGCACCTGTGTGTTAACCACTCAGTCCAGATAGTGACCACATGACCCGACCTCACTGGGATATGTGGGGTGTAAATACCAGCCTATACTCCAACCTGTTTGAGTGAAACGTGAACACTCCTGATGCACACGCCCACGCAGACTCCCTGCAGCCTTACCAAGGCCCTTGATGAAGCTGATCACACTTGCCCTGCTCCATTTAGTTGGCACTTCCATGGTGTAAACAGTCAAGCAAACATGGAATAGGGAGGTAACGTTGGGACTTGGGAAGAGTGGGATCCTGGGAAAGGGTAGGCGGTCTAGAGGGTGTAAAATAAATAGGTACAGAAGCAGCTTCTACTCCACCATGACCGTAACTACAGTACATACACCCTGCATCCGGACACAATCCTAAAACTATGAGGCTTCATCCTTCAGGTAAAGTGAAAGAGGCGTCTGTACGGACGAAGAAAAAGCGCATGACAGCAGCACGGCAGCTGCATTCCACACAGAATCCAAGTCAAACAGGACGGTTCGCTGTTTCCACAGAGCGGGAGGCGCAACCAGAGCGAGGCCGCCAACGCGCGGCCGGCCGGACATGTCAGAGCCGGGCGCGTTGCATTCACGGACGAGGAGGTCTTCTCCAAGCACGGGAGCTACACGAGCCCCACCATCAGCTTCTACGTCAGCTGCTACTCCGCCTCCGGCCCGCGGGCGCCTCGCGGTGCGACAGCGGCTGTGACCTTGGAGTCCTCGAATCCCATTGGAAAGTTGTGCGCGGAAACCAAGTGCTTCTTTGAAAGCAGTTTCGTGGCTCTCCTTTATTTGTCGGGATCAGCTAAGTAAAGTCTGCTCCCTGTGGAGATCAGACCAGAAGAGTTGGGTTGGAATTTCAACACTGCCCCGAGAGAGAGGCAAGGGGAGGAGGAAGGCACTATATATAGCCCACTGACGGCCACTCTTACATACCCACCACTCCCACTGACCCCTACTCATACACAAGTGCAAACGCAGACACACACAGGGACGGAAACACAAACACACACGTGCACACAATCATGTGGCTGAACTTTATAGAGATCCCACACACACACACACACACACACACACGGTATCTGTGGTGTTATTAAATTAGATTAGACCAATCTGTTAAAGCTTCTCAGTGGCCTGAATTCAAATTGTGAATGTGCGTCAGTTCAGAGTAAAAAAGACTTAATGGTGTCCTACAGGGAGCCAGAGCATAGACGTTTAGATGACTCAGCATTTTACTGATGGCTGAAATGTGTACATACCTTACTTTATAATACATACTTTAACCTAACATTCTGAAAAGTAAGAAAATATACATTAATGGGATGCGAATAGACAGAAGATAGAAAGGGGATATAAGGGAGCAGGACACTTGAATTAATCAGTAAATGAATCCATAGTGAGGATCTAATTATTGTCCAAAACGACCGCTCGCTCCTGGGTTGCAGCCGTTCAAATGTGAGGTCCAGGTTGATCTGTATCTGTCGTGGCATGCTGACAAACAGGCGTCCTGAGGCGATGACGAAACATGAAACTGAAACATGACCAACAGATCCTGAGAACGCGGGCGGCGCCCAAACGCCACGCCGCCGCGCGCGAGGACCAGACGGTGGGTCGCTAAGCGCCGTAGCAGCTACCGGGTTATAGAATGACGCCTGCACAGCTGTCGGCTCAGCAAAGTGGACTCTGATGACTCAGCTTTATAGGCACACAATTACCTCCAACTCAAACCAGCCACCCTTTAACAAGACCCAACACAACCAGACCTGCACAGAATGTGGCAGGATGTAACAACCAGAACATGTGCCTCATCTATCACCAACTAAGTCAAAGCCTCATGGGAAACAGTTGTGCGTGTTTGATTTGATATTGTTATATAAGAAGTGACATAAATGTTCCTATTCTATCATCTAGAATCAAATATGTGTGTCTGAATGTTGTTGACATGATTATTTCATTAGGGCAGGACTGACATGGAACAAGTTCAGCTTGGTGAGGTCATCTATTTACCTGATGATGTCACTCGGTAAGAATCGAAGCACCAACCTGCTGATGCCTGACTAGCATTAGTGTCACGACCTTGAAGCAGACAAACCTAAAGAAGACAGAAGCGGCTCTAGATCTGACGACAACTGGCACCAACACGTTTCACGAAGAACTAGTTTCGTCATGACCTCATGCCATTTCTTTTTTATTACATCATCATAAGTGGCTGAAGGAAGCTAGTAACACATCCCCTGCAGTTCCTCTGTAACTGACATAACCCCTGCTGACAGTAACCTTCAGCACGCATCTAATATATGAGCTACACGCTGCTGCACTGCTCCCCCCCCCCCCCCACACACACACACCAAACAGCTGAATGGTGAAAGAACCACATGAAGGAAGAGAAGAGGACACAAAGACGCAACCCTGTGAGTAAAAAAGGACACCTGACAGCTAGCCTACAAAACACAGCGAGTCACTGGAGGCTAAACAGTGGTGCCTACTGGCATCTACTGTGCTGTGATCAGACCGTGGTTGTGCTTACTGTAACAGATTTTGAGCTGGCGAATGATGTGGGTACAGTATGTGCAGCTGGCAGCAGTCTGGGATGATCATGCATTTATCCCAAGCTGATTCAGATCGACACGCAGTAGCTCTTCCTGTGATAAACACAGACTCACTGTGCGAGAAACTGATGAACATAAACACGGCGTTAAACCGAACTGACGGAATGGTAACGCACCTAAACAGCCGGAAATGGCAGATTCTAGCTTGGTTTGACCTCTTCCTTTATCATTAGGCATGGGGATTATTTTGCTGAGTAATGTGTTGTATAATTAATACAGAAAACTGCTGAGGAGCCAGATTCACCCTCAGCTGAGCCTCCAGCTACACCGCTCTCCTTCCGCGATGCCTTTCTCAGCCATTCCATTACGTAACATTGGCAAATATTGACAGAGTGGACCATGCTGCATGCTGCCTGCTGTCCAGTCTCACCCACTCCTCACACACACACATACGCAAACAAAATACGCGTCCATCCACAGCAGGATCTGACGAGCACACACCACGTTGGTGTCTGGCACTCCAACAGCAACAACTTAGCTGCGTTAGCTGTACTCACTTCCTCCTAAGGACTTCAGCAGAGACTTGAGGCTGATGTCAAAGAAGCCGGAATCCTGCTGGCCGGTCGCCATGGCTGCAGAGGCTATGTCGCCACGGTGACAGGCGGCGGAGTGGGGATAGGACGGCAGGATGAGGCGTAGCGGACAGAGGATGGAGAAAAAAGAGGAGTGTTCTCCGAGAGGGATGGAGAGAGGATGCAGGTGGGCATCCAGGGATGCGGATGCTGCGGCTGTTTGCCGCTGAGTGCGTGCGCTTGCGTGTGTGCGCACGCAAGGCGTAAGTGTGTGAGAGGAGAAGGAGCGCGGCACTTAGCCTCGCCTGCGCGCGGCGTTGCTATCTCGCTGGCTAGCACACCCCATCCCCTCTCTGTTTTGCTCTCACAGGACAGTGATACACAGATGTTGGCAGATGCGAGCAGCCAATCCTCTTAGAGGAGAGGCAGCGACGGAGAGATAGAGATGGGGCGAGTGCGAGGAAACAAACAGTCCACGGTAGCGTGCAGGGTGACGGCGGAAACAGAGGGAGGGAGGACTGGAAGGTGACAACTCCGGCGTGAAGGACAAAGAGGAGACAATAACAAAAGGGATACTGCAACAATTAAGATGGAGGAAGCAAAGAACAGTAATGGTGCGTTTCCTGATCATCGCGTTCTAGGCCTGTCCTGCAGTAAGTGCTGAGTGAGCATCAACTAATCCAAGGCTTCACAAGCAAACAGTAGGAAGAAAAACCAGTCAGCTGCATCGTTTGTGCTTGGCTCTTTGGGTGATGGATATAATGCTGATTAAAACAAAGGCTGCATATTTTTTCCCGGAATAAAAAAATAAGAAATTGGACAATGCAGGAAAAAAATGTAGAAAGGTGAAGAAAACAAACAAATATACAACAATATTCTTCCCCATTATCAATTATATCCAAAATATTCCAAAACCAAAACCTACGTCTACACGTTCTCATACAAAATAACATTCAACAAACGTTTAAGCTTTTACTTAATGTTGCAAAGCATCTAATGAAGTCCAGTGAACTGTGTTTCATGTGAGACATCTTTTCAAGACAAATATGCAGTTTGCTGGAATCAACCTCATCTAACATTATCCAATAATGTATCTTTAGCCTCACTACCTGAAACAGTCACATACTGTACGTATCTCCTGTAAACAGAAACACATGATGAAACATGTTACGGCCTTGGAAGTGCTTAATTAGGGTCACCATGTAATTGTCTGGATGAAGTGCAGAAGTCCACAGGGCGGGAACAGTGGCCGGGGGACAGAGCGTGCACAAGGTACGACTTCCTGCACAGAGCGGCTCGCAGGGGAGCTGCTGAGCACAGGATGGCCTGGTTCACATTACCAGACAATTACAGCCTAATCTCAGAGGAGGAAAACTGCAGCAGGGATCCATAAACTATATGCAGAGCATGTGTCGGTCTGCTCATCCACCGTAGACCTCAGCCAAGCACTGTCAGTAAATAACAGTTGTGTTTTCAGCCAATTTGCCAGACAACAGTCAACCTGATACGATTATGTAAAGGTGACTGTACCAACACCTCCCGTGGTTCGTCTGTGTATAATCTCAACCTAATGGTGCAGAAATGAGCTAAACTTAACCACATTTACAAGATAATAGTTGACCAACGTCTTTGTCCAGCTGGAGAGTTATGGGATGTTTCATCCTATTTGGGCAAACTGAACATGACACCGGTATATTTGTTTGGAGAAGAGACTTCAGTTTCTCTCTCTATGAAGAGGCAACACCTGCTGGACCGGGAAACGTGTGCGTGGAAACTGTCTACGATATGAAAATCTATTCAAAGTCATGAGCTAAAAAAGGGGACAGATACAGGACGCAGAGCGACAAATAAAAATCACATCAAGACACACACACACACACACACACACACACACACACACACACACACACACACATCCTCACAGGGCTCCTCAGATTCCATACATTCTGAGCAGGGGCCTAGGCATGCCAGCTGTTGGAATGTGACTCCTAAACACACACACACACACACACACACACACACACACACACACACACACACACACACACACACACACACACACACACACACACACACACACACACACACACACACAGTGCGGATACATACGTACTGTACAGACATGAACCCCACTGTACTGCCTTAAATTCATTTAAGCATGCTCTCTCTCTCTCTCTTGCTCTCTCGCTCGCTCGCTCTCTATACAGTATGCACTAAACACTGGGCTTTTTTCCTATGAGGAGCTTCCCCATATTATCTACTAAATTATTGACCAGTAGATTCTGAAGTGTAAATCTGGTGAAGAAATTTACTCGTTCACATCAAAGCATTTGGATCGTACTAGTGCTTGTTCTCCTAAAGTTTATTGTGAATCCCCTCAACTGAACTGAAGCAGCGAAGGAGAAGCTGCTGATTAAATGTCTGTCCAGCTACTGATTCATGAGTCTGGAATCGCTGGGGTCCAGACTAGACCCACCACATACATGTAAACACATCTGTTTCAACGGCTGCATCCAGATGAGTGCACACACACACACACACACACACACACACACACACACACACACACACACACACACACACACACACACACACACACACACACACACACACACAGAGGCAGCGTTTGTGCGTTTACAGTTAACACAGTGGTGTCTCCTTGACACAGGTGGGTCAATCAAATAGATAACTGTTGTGAAGAATGTGTGTCAGTGCACTTCATGCCAGACATACCTGTCTCCACAACAGCAAAGCCTCAGTTATGCAC
Source organism: Betta splendens (assembly GCF_900634795.4). Lineage (NCBI taxonomy): Eukaryota > Metazoa > Chordata > Actinopteri > Anabantiformes > Osphronemidae > Betta > Betta splendens. The sequence goes on along the minus strand of NC_040894.2, from coordinate 4,817,178 downwards.
ATTATTACAGCATCGAAGTCGCATAACATTTTGTCTCATGCCATTTGTCTGTGCTGTGACTTTTATGATGTGATTAAATAATGAACTTTTTTTTCAAAGCTCAGTCAAAACCATCTATAAGTCTATATTCAAACTGTCTTTCGTGGAGTTACTGAGACCAAACGGTGTCACTTTTCACAGGATCGAGAAAACCCACAAAGACGTTCCTCTCGAGTCCTCAAATCACAGATCTAAAACTTAATCCAGTCCCAGGTTGGATTTAAATCCAGCCCACATTCCAGTGAGGGAACTGAGGATCATTATTTCAGCTTTCACCCCTTTCATTAGGTCATGAAAAGTCTGCATCATGTCGAGTCCCAGATGAATACTGCTATCTAACTCTCAAAGAATAATCCCAAGTTGTCTCCACCTACCTCTGATGATCTTTGTCCGTTTTCTGGGTCTGGACTGGATCTTAGTAAACCTCCCAGTAAAGTCACTGGGCTCAAACATGTCCATAGAAAGCGTGGCAATGCGCTCCAGCACTATCCCATCCTGGCTCTGGCCCTCTGGGTCCTGGTGCTGACCTTGGCTGGTGGAGTCACCGGTGCAGTGGTCTGAGGCCCCGCCGGCTCCAGGACTGACACTGCCTTTCACATCTTCTTGAGACATGTCTCCAGTTTCAGCTCAGGAGCTAAAGGAGCTCAGTCTGTTCTGGCAGTCTGGTCAAAATGCGGTCTTATACTGAGTGACGTACATGATTGTTCAATTGTAGACTCAGTTGGAAAAAAAACAAAACTCCTGTTACAGCAAATCAACAGTCTGGGATTTTTTATCTTATGTTAAATTCAGTCCTAAAATCCCGGTCTTCATTTTTTCTGCATTTGCCGCATTTTGATATCCAGTTTCTCCAAAGGCTTCTCCTCTTTATGTCACATTCATTCAATCCAGAGACAGTGATCTCACTGCTTTGTTGTCACAGACAGAGCTCTCCTTCTCCCACTACCACCTAAAAAACAAACGCGTGTTACGCTGCCGCTCGTTTGAAGGTGCAACGCTGTTCCCGTATCTTCAGCTACATGTCCAGGCTTCGCTCTCACCTCTTCTTTGTGTCTTCCCTTCGCTCACTGAGTCTCAGAGGCACAGCTGTGTTTCTCCGCTCTCAGGTGGTGAACGAGGCGGGATCCAATTCAAAGACCGCAGCATGATTGGCTCCTCTGGGGCGTTTGTGTGGTTCTCTTGACCTCTCTCCTCCTCCTCACTGTCACTTTGTCAACATTTCCCTTCCTCCGGAGGCTTTTCTGACTGCCCTTCAACACCAGCGTGGACTGAGAAAAGCACTTCTGCCTCGTTTCGCCCGCACACACCTGTTTCCTTCTTCTTGTTTTCATCCTTTGCGTGTGACACAATAGGCTGAACGGCATGCGTCGGCTTGATGCAGACAGCCGAGCGCATGGCATGTGGGTGTGAGCAAGAGTCGAGTCCCAGCGCTCACTGGTTGAGGCTGTTTAGCCAGTTACAGTAAGCTCAGTGTGTTGAGGGTGTAGGATTACTGAGACAGAGACACACCCCTTGACTGATGGAGGAAACAAAGCCAAACACAAACAGGAAGAATCCTGAATGCAGACACACAGCAGCCTGTTGACAGTTAGCTGTTAGTCTTGATTAGCAGATTCATTTCAGGTCAATGTGAGCACATCGGCCTCACAGAACCAAATGTACAGAGCTGCTGTCCTTACTGAACTCTGGAGCCAATGCTGGACAAAAGCATTTACAGGAAGTGGTGTGTTTGGTCTAGCTCTAATTACAGCAGTTTAGTCAAGCTTCAGTAGGATCTTGACTTAAATAAGTCGTACACTCTACTGTTTCACTGCCTAAAAATAAAATGAGTTTGCTAATATTTCATAAATTACACAAGCAGATCAACCCTGACTTGTTTCATCCTGTGTTTGATTCTGTTTCTCACCGGTGATCACCGGCTCTCAGGGGACACCTTCCGCACCCTGAGGTGACTTCCTGCTGTTTATGCAACTATTGTCATGACATCAGTTCCAGTGTGTGTTTCGCCCAAGAGCTCAAACTGCGTGTAGGTGTGAGAAATGTACCGAGGAGTGCTTTGTTACTCAAAAAATCTCAAAAAATACTCTTTGTTATTGATCTCAAAGCTAGAAGTCGAAAGCTTTATGACGACATCTATGTGGAAACTTTACACCTATGAAACCTCTGTGTATTAAAATCTATTACAGAAACAGCAAAACTGTCTCTTGAGTAGTTTTAGGGACATTTCTTTCATCAGTATAGTCAAAAGAAACGTGTTTTTTCAACCACAGGAGGACTTTTTGCTGAAGTACCGCAGGGGGTCATTAGAAAGATTTGGCTGAGGAGCTGAAGCCTCAGAGGCAGCACCACATTTAGCTCTTGATACATTATTTACATTAAGTCAAATATTGACTGTTAGATATAAAGTTGCATTGTGGGTAATGTATAAGCACTAGCTGAAGAAGGATGAAACCTAAACACACAATATCTGCTGACGACGCTCTGCCTTTACTGCATATCCTTAATGTTATTCACAAGACTCAGATGATATTTGCTCCAACACCTTTAGACAAAGCAGTTCAAATTTCTAACTTACAATTCTGAATGGACATTTTGGCTCTAAGCACTTCAAAAATGCAACTGACCTATACTCTACATGGTCCCTGAACGCCTCGTAAACACTGAGTAAACAAAGCCTTTGCAATGTTTCATGTTCTCTGGCTGCAAACAGATACTGTACAATCACCAAAAACCATAGAAAAAGGCTCTTTTTCAGGTTCATCCACAGCTCTACACTCATCTATGTCTCATTGTTCACGCTGCTTTCCAGACCGTCTGACATAAAAGAATCATTGGTTCAGACAGATGAACTTTACTTTTACTACGGCTTGAGAATAGCTTTCACTCTCAGCTGAAGCGAAAGGCAAAAGGTTGAAGTCGCTTTAGACACAACAATGACGATTGCTTCATTCTGGCAGAGAAATAGTTAAGGGTGGCAAACGAGCAGAGCGAGGCACGGTGCCAGAGTCAGTTAGAGAGGCGGGCCAGTCCCTTGGGGAGTCCAACAGCCAAGTATTAAGACACTCACTCTTACACACAAACAGGAGATTGTTTTTGTAACAGACAACTTTAGCCAAGAAGACACGCTTCAGGAATGTGTTGGCAAACACAGCAGCCAGGTGTTGAGCCATATTTACATGTATCACGGCCGGCTATAGATTCCAGCCTGTGTAACATATTGTGACTCCCACAATGGCGTATGCATACATACTGAAGACTGTCACCCTGCTTGTCAATGATTTGAGTTCAAACTCAAACTGTCAATCTCACCGCTCATACACACTGACTAATCCCATCTAGTCCTCCCATTGTGCCTTTCTCCCTGTAATGTAAACTGGTAGCACCTTTGTTTTTACACGACGTCACAGATAAGCCACACTATAAGTATCCTACTGACAGGATTTAACCCTTTCTCTCCCTTAAATGTACGTATAAATACCTTTCAGTCTTCAATTACAGAAGATCATTTTTTTAAGACTCGTGAGCAAACCAGGACAGACTTTTTACATTGTGCATTAATAGAGAGCTTTTTAGTAATTGAGACATGAAGAAGAACTCATAGTCAGACTCTCACTCTGACATAAATAAAATAATTTCCACTCCCACGCACAAACGTTTTGAAAAGGAAACTGCAAGGAATTTTACCCAGTCACTTTCTACTAGCTCCCTTTAACACTGTTTATTTCCTTATTTCATTAGAGCTGTTTGACTCCTTACTGTGTGACAGGTTGAGTCTAGCATTTCCTTGTGATGAACAGTAGGCAGTTTTAATAAAGCTCATAAATTTTCTTTTGACAGGCTGCTCAACATGTGGTTCACAGGTACCAACGTTACTTCATCTATTAGCATGTGTCTTGTTCTATGTTGCCCCTGATCACTTGAATTGAACCTCTGACCACTTCAGTAACAAAGTTTTTTGAATCTTGAATCTTGAAAAATGTGCTGTTGTGCCGGAAGCTGCCCGCATCACCCGAGCGCCTGAGTCAAACAGCAGAATGACGGCATAAACAAGTTCACTTTTGCTTTACGTGCTGAGGCAAGGCTAAAGTTCAGGGGTTTACTGGAATGAAGGGAACGGTTCATTACAGCAGAGTCTCACCACAAAAAGCAGCATCTTCATCGGAAACAATGCAGCTGAGCATCCGAAGCGTTACTTGCTTATTCAGAACACCTATAATCAAGCATGTATTTCGAGTGCCACCACTGTCAATAAAAACACTATTTCAGTAGGACATCGTTGTGGCTTCGCTATGTTAATGTCCTTCATTAGGAGGAAGCAGGAAACGTTTATCAGACATTCTTTGAGGCAGAGGTATTTACAGCAGAAGTTTGTTTGCATATATGGTGAAACCACTGTAAAAATATTGTTACCAATAAAGTTTTTGCACCAAAATACACTTCACAAAAAGTTCAAATCATGTACATCACACTTGTAATTGCACAACATGAAATGCAATTGGGAAATCTCATTTCCGCTCAACCCACAAAGGAAGCAGTGTAAAATGTAAAAGAATGTAAAAATGAAAATACTAACAGATCACACAGTAAAACAAGGGAAGTACATTCATGTCTGAACTGCACTTTGGAAGTACTTATGTCACGGAGTTGGTTACTTTTAAAGACTGTTTAAGGCTGTTTGGGTGATTTCCCTGAGGCGTTGTTACTGATATGCAACACAGTCTGTTTATTTTTACTGCATGTTGATGCTGGCGTTGCATGAGGGTACCGCGCTCTGCTTTGTTGGAGACAACTGAAACCTTTCCTTTTCGTACTTATACCACGTTCGTCCACTGTTTTGGCCGTCCAGCAGACACCGGGGCGGCGGCGGCCTATTTATGGCTTGCTTTTCTTTTGATTTGAAAACAAACAGGAAACAACTAACTAACAAGAAGAGAATATTTATAGACATGTTAAGTGTGTGATAAGAAAAGTACTTTTTATAAGCGTATGTACATTTTGGTGCATTTAATACCAGGATATTAGTGCTGCCATCAGTAAACCTACACACTGGTGCCCTCTTGAGCCCATTGGAGAAAAATTATTTCCTCATGCAATTAGCCACATTTAAGATTCAGCTGTTTTGAAGATGTTTTCACGCGTTGTTTGTTTCTTTTAGACACTTTCACTTCTTTGGTTTTACTCATTTACAGACAAAAACATATTTTCTACGTACAGTAGATGTGCTATGTGTTCTTTAAAGCATAAACACGCGAAACAAGCCCATCGGCCATGAAGATGCATTTGTATACAGAGTTGAGTAACACTGCTGTACCACTGGGGGTCTTTAATGTGCAGATTAATGCATCAGCAAACAGCCTTAGAGCTTTGTCTAAGCAAATTACAGTATTTTCCTAAAACCAACACACAAGTCCTGACAAAATCTTATCAGGTCCAAGACCTTAATATTCAAGAAAAGATTTCTAATAAACACACTGACTGTCTGACCTGAGGCGAAGTCAGAAAGGCAGTGATGGTAAGGAATGTGTGTGTGTGTGTGTGTGTGTGTGTGTGTGTGTGTGTGTGTGTGTGTGTGTGTGTGTGTGTGTGTGTGTGTGTGTGTGTGTGTGTGTGTGTGTGTGCTTGGCAGAAACACCAGGTTATGTAATCCAGTGGGAGTGAGGTGCTGGGTGGTATCTATGGAAACAATGACAGGGTAGAAAGATGGATGGTTTGCTCGACTGAAGGAGATTCATCCGTCAAAAGTGGGAGGTCAAGAACAGTATCTACTCCTACTCTATTCCTACTGCACACGTGGACAGAGTGCAGTAACAACCTTAGAGCAAATTAACCAATCTGTGGCCTGCACACGCCACTGAGCAACAACAGAATTAGGGCACTTTGTCAGTGGGCAAAGGGTCTCAGCCCTCGTCAGATGTTCAGATAATGATTGTGAATCTGTTATTCAGGCTGTATATCAATCAACTGGACTGGCTGCACATGCAGATGTGCACAGGCTTGTGCACTGCTGGATTTAAATCAGCAGGGACACATTCAGGAGGACAAATGCTGTGAACCAGGCATGACGCTCGTCCTGTGAAACTGGAGCAGCTCCTAATTGTCGCACGGTTCTGATGTTTTCAAATAAAATATGTATGGGTGCAAAGTGTGTCTCTCGTGTCGTAGTGTTCAACCTAGAAAATGCATAGGAGATGGTAGGTTTTGTCAGTGTTCAATGTTAGATGTAGTAAGATCCAGTTAATGTTCAGTGCCTTGTTTGTATGAAAATCTACAGTATCCAACCAACACAATAATAAAATATTAAACTCGTCATCTTAACATTATAGAACAACAGAACAACTCTAAACGCCAGCATACAGTACATTGCACAACATAAGATCCTTACATTTATTTCTAAGTCCTGCTGTGGTTATTTGCATTGGGACACTGATGAAGCGAGTGTGTGGTTTAATTGTAACGATTGGAACTGGTTAAATGCAGCGTAGACGCGTCTGTGTCTCACACGCTGTGAGTCCAGACGCACGGAACAATGCCATAAACTGGGTCGCTGCTGACTGGCTGTGCCAAGCAGCTGTGGAGGCGGAGGTGGGGGTGGGACGGGGGTCAGTGGAGTCACCAAGGAGCAGGAACTGGCCTAAATCAAACCCGCCAGCTTCAACCTCAGCTCGCCAAAAACCTGGGAATCCTCTGCATTTTCACAACAATAAAGGAAGGAACCTGACGCAACGCGCTCAATGTAAATACATGCTGCTCAGACACTCAGTTTACACTAAACACTCAAAAATGGCTCCTGAGCAAGGCAGCTGCAGCTTAACGGAGTGAACAGCTGGAGACCCACAGCCTGTAACTATGTCATCACCTACACAATAAGGAAGCGGCCCCTTCATTTATTCCCTCCACACCACGTTCACACCCCCCAACTCCACGCCAGCACCGTTTAAAGCTACCTAGCTAGCGGCTAACGTGCGGTGGAGCTTCGTTTTAACCCTCGCCATCACTGGACGTGAGACCTTATTTACAACCAGCGTCGCCTTTATTACAGACACCGCCGTTAGCCGATCTCCCGCACAAAGGCACGCGGCGGTGACCGCTGCACGAGCGACCCCGGGGGACGAAGGACGCCGGTTCACGCTGGTGATATTCGTTTTATACCATTGACGTGGAGCGTCTTAACCCGTTAGCTCGCGGCTTTGCTAACGACCCAGCACGAGCGCCTGTGGTAGTTCCATCGATCGTACGTCGCTCGGTCGCCTTTCTTTGGCCAACAGACCCGTTCAACGCCAACACACAGCGCTAATCAGATTTCTAACTGGACGTTACCTTTTCTGCGTCGATCCCGGCGACTACAGGGTCATTTCCCGGCGTCGATGCTTTGTTTGTGCGCTTTAGGGGCTTGTTTTCATCAATACGTCTCGTCTGTCTCCTCCAGGAGTCGTGCCGCCCCGGCTGACAGCGCTGCTGCTCGGGATGACAGGGCCCCGCCCTTAGCAACCAATCAGACGCCGCGCTCCTGGAAACTGAGGCAGCGGGCGGTTCCTATTGGTTGATGACGGGGTCGGTCAACGTGTCGCTAGGGGCGCGTCTTAGTGCGAAGGCGGACACCTGCCAGGGAAGGATGCTGAGAGGCGCAGGTGCGGCCAGTTCAACGGACGAAAGGCTCTTAACAAAAACAGAAAATACACGTTGCGGACACGTTTTACACTCGCAGCTGCACAAATACTGATATGATATGTTCGCTTCTCCTCCTTTAAGCTCAGATTCCAGTATTGTTCTGAGCAAATATTAAAGGTTATTTCAATCTTTATTCAACTTCGTTGAAGCCGTATGTTCCTACTCATTGGCAGCATTAACAAAACACAAAATAGTCTCTTTTTTAATTGTTTTAGAAAATGGTAAACACAGAAGTCACCAACATACAATGACTTACAGAGCAAACACTGGCAAGACATTTCCCTGTACCAAATAATATACAAAACCAAGCCCATGCACATCTTCCTGGTCCTTGATGACAATCACTGATTAAAGCAGCTGTTGAAGGGCAATGAAAACAAACACATAATACACATATATCAGTATAAAAAGTATAAATAGAAACATGAACCAGAGTTAACAGTCCAGGTGACGTCTGACTCACACACAGCAAAACAGAACTGATGAACTGTTTTGTTTTGAGATGATGAGTGAAATTATTTTACATGTATGAAATGAAATCAAGTCCAGTTTGGTGAGGAACCATGTTATGAACAAAAACAGACACCATAGGAATAAAAAACTGTGGAACCTTCAACAACAATTAGTTTTGTGCTTAAAAAATGTAAAAAAGTAAACAGGAGCTTAAAAACAGCAGCAATTACTTCAAAACATTCTTCCACTAGCTGCACAGCCAAACTCTCACAACATTCTTTGACAATTCTTATTCTCAGATGCACTGAAAGACCACCAGAGTTCAGTCCACTGCATCCTTTTGCGCTTTGATCAGACAAACCTTTGCTGACCTTTAGCTGGTGGACAGTGGCACGTAAACCGTACTTAGCTTCATGTTCTTCTAAAGGAATCCTGGCTTCTTGCAAACACTAGAGTCTTTGACAAACATTGGTTACACAGTGATGAGAGCAGCTGTTTCCTCTGTGATGTCCTGCCATAAACCTCTGTGTAGGCACACATAGACTTTTGCACTTGGACCATTATTTTATCGGATTTGGGGTCCTTTTTGCAGGGCATACGTCTTGGAGTATTTTAGTAATGCTCCACTTATAATCTACTGAACAGTGAAGATTTTCTAACATTTCATTTCCAGTACGTGCTTTAAAATAAATGCAAAAAACCTTCAGAAAGAAATACAATTACAAACTAGACCCATTATTTCTGAAATATGGCCAAAATGGCATCAGTTTATACTCTGAATGCTGAAGGATTATATATAATACATGAAACAGTCAGAGGGTAAAATGTAGTTGCCTTTACATTGGTGATTAGCGTTTTGACTTTTTGACATTCTTAAGTTGCAATGGCTCAGTTTAAATTGTATCCATAACAAATGTTTGTGGCAGAAAAGAAACACTTGCCTTTATCATCTTATTCAATACAAATTCATAAAAATTGTACATGGTTATAAACAAACATTTATTATTAGCTTAGTGTGAACAATAAGTGTGTGTTCCATTATTAACACCAAATCTGCTAAAATGCTAATCCCTTCCTTTCAAAACTTTATTTGTACCTTTACCTTTTGGACAAAAGCAGAATTCTAGCTTAAATCAAAAAAACTGTCAAGTTACTGAAGCCAACAGCTGACAGAGGAGATCAAATGAGAACAAAACAGAAAGAGATGTTATAAATAAACACACTCACACTTGAAACATCAGGACGTTTGTGGGCTTAAAGGAACACACGCGTGTGAACGCTGCAAACCCAGATCGTCTGCTGGGAGGCAGCGTCAGATCACCGCCCTCTCATTTGGAACAATGTGAAGCAGATGCTGCTTTTGCTTTTTACCTGACGGATGACACTTGAAAAAGCAAAGCTGGATTTTTGCATTTGAATTTTAAATATGACATTGTTAATATGCACATTAATTAACCCGAATACAGCCACTGACACATTTCCAGCATTATAATTTGATAAACAACGCCTAAGTGCTAGGTCAAGTGCAATCAAAGAGTCATCGCCTTCAAAACGGCCTTTTTCAGCCTCATCTTCACTTCAGTCACTCCAAACTGAGCAGCATTTGTTCCAGTTTCCCCCTCTCCTTTTTACCTAACTTCATATTTAATATAGAGTTAATTATATAATGTCTAAGAGCTTTCTCCTTAAGGAAGAAGATGAACTGATAAATGCTGGTATTTATTCCTCTTCTTCCCACTTATCTACCTTATAAAATGTCTTAGCGTAGGAGCAGCTGCAGCTCAGTGGTAGAAGGTTCATCCGTCCATCATTAGGTCGATGCTTTGATCCATGGCTTTTTCCATCCTCCCGTTGGCTCCTTAAACCAGACATCAGCCCTGATGTGGGTGCGTGTTCATGTATGAGGGCGGTTGTAAACAGCGTTGGACGTAATAGTCATTATTACGATTGTAAAGCATGTCAGAGCATGATAATGTCAGTCTGTTCTGCCCGTGCTTCCTGTTCCCTCAGGCGTAGCGGGGATCGGCGCCGCTCAGAGTCACCCGCTGCAGGTAGGCCGACTGGCAGCAGGAGGCGCGCGACGCGTCCATGAAGGTCGTGGAGGACGTGAGGCTCTTGCGGTCTTTTTTGGACACGTGTCTTCTCTGCCAGCGGCAGAGTAAAAGTTCCACCTGCTCTCTGAAAAAGCTGGTGGTCAAAGTGTAGAGGATGGGGTTCAAGGCACTGTTGATGGGGAGGATGAAGATGACCACCCAGCTGGAGATGGTGCCTAAGGGAGAGCAGGAGCAGATGACATGATGAATGGATTCAAACAGCAAAACTGTGGACAGCTAAAACATCTACTTACCAGGTATCTCCACTTCCAACAGTGAGAGGATTTTCACCAGAAATATAGGAATCCAGCAGAGGGCATCAGAGAACACGATGAAGAAGAACCTGTTGGCCACGGCCACGTCTTTGTGCAGCCGGCTCCTCAGGTCCGTGGCATTGATGCCGGTTTTGTAGATGGAGTAGAACATGCTGCAGTAGGAGCAGACGATCACCAGGAACGCCACCAGGTTCAGACCTAGAGAAAGCGCACGCGTAACAATGCTTTGGATTCCACAAGTTGGAATTAGTCCCGTCAAAGCACAGAACCGTTGCCGCCGTGCTGTCAGAGTCTGTTAAATGCAGTGCGACGGAGCCTGAAACGGCTTCAGCTTCCGTCTAATGGCCTTTAACAGCTGGAGCTAATTGATGGAATGGGATTAAGACGGTTTTAACTGCTGAAAATCAAAATAATGTAGTTAGTTAAAACATATAATTGAATTCATTTTACCCAGAAATATCCCTGTGGAATATCCTTTGGCTGTAGGTTTTTCTTGCCTGTCAGAATGCAGAGGGAAGCAGACCCCGTTACGTCCATAGTAGTTCCCAAACACGTCCTCGTTCATCAGGGGCACGGCAGCAATGATGAAGCCCAGCAGCCAGATCGAGGCCAGCACCACCTTCCAGGACAACAGACACTGCATGTTAGGAGGGTTTCTGTCACACTAGCACAAAAACAAAACATGGTTTCACCTGAGCTCACGCCAGATGTTTAGCTGACACGCTCAGGTTGGAGTCGCCCTGAGCGAACAGTAGGTGGCGGAGCCTGCACACAGTGCAGGGACCCAGGTCCAGTCAGACCCGGCCGTGTTTGTGTTTGTATGCTGTGAAGAACAGCTGTTCCCTGTGACTCTGCCCTCGAACAGAAAGGCACTGGAGCAGCCACACGTTGTGCTCACTGTGCTGAAAACATCGGATCCGGGAGTTTCCCCCCAGACTTTGGTTTCTTTCATCAGTGGTCGACATGTGACATACAGTAGCACTGTGGGATCATTATTGGGATCATTAATCTTGATGAAGACGCTTTAATGAGGTGTTTTCACACGCCTCCGGTGCATCAGCTGACAGCAGGCTACTCCGGCTTAGTTGTTGCCATCAAATCAGCGCCAAGTCATTTTCACTGCTTTCTGCAGTCGTCTAAAAATAAAGCTGCCTTCACAAATCCCGTCTGAGCCCAAGCTGTGATGCAGCACCTCTAGTCAGTATATTGGTTATTTTTAGGACCCTGATTTTCACAATACAAGTGTTAAATTGTTCCGCTGGCTTAAGTGTAGGAGGTTCCTACTTAAAAGGGTGAAGATGGAAATGATGCAAAACATTTAGATCAAAATAATTCACTCCGCAGACGAACGTGTTGCTCACTCCGGTCTGAAGTTTCCCCGGACGCAGGTTGCTGAAGGGGAAGACAATAACCAGGAACTTCTCCAGAGTCAGGTAAGTCAGGAGAAGAACAGAGACCTAAAAAACACATGATACCAACCTCAGGGATACGACTAATAAATGCAATCATCATCTCCCCCTCCACATAGAAATCAGTTATGTTAATACATTTATTGCTTCACACTCAGGGTGGACACATATGAACCTTAAAGTTACTGACACTAATGCCTCGTGACTTGTTTATGGAAATTATTTCCTTCTCTGCGTAGTGTTTAGCTTTGTTTATAACCTTATTAGCTTAGGAAACGTTCTTCTCACATTCATGAGAGCAGTGAAGTGGAACTGCACTTTATGTGCCCGTAGCCTCCGAATGAGAGGTGTTTAATATGTAATGAGTCAGTTAGTGCAGTTTAATATACTGTATGTAGCTCAACCATAAAGATCTGCAGGAAGCAGCACCTAATAATTAGTAAAACACTTAACCAATTTACAACAACCACTGTTTTTATGACTACTGATTTAAGTGCTGCCAGCTGGTTTTATAGTTTCACAAAAAAGCCTCGACTCCACTGAAAAGCGTCACAGTAACCTCCAAATTAAACAAAGGCTTTGGATCATCAGACCCTTGAATCATCTCAACTGGTGAAAGGAAAACAAATAATTGCAGCATCTCTTGATTCATCCTGATGCAACGTGTTAAATATAGCATCATCGTAAAATTAAGGGGCTTTAGCAAAATTGTTGTCTTACAAAATAAGAAAAGAAGCAGCAGCAGCTGGTCTCAGGTCAGTAACAGGGCACGATCTGCAGAATTTAAGACTGTGTAAGTGCAACTGACAGCCTCAACAATGGAAACAGTTCCTTCACAGCCAAGATCACAGCTCAGTTTGAGTCACAGGGTCCATTTTAGAAATAAGCCCATCAGCAGCCTTTGCATTTGTGTTTACGTAAGTGTGGGTGTGAGTTGGGTATTAATCTGTGTCACCTCTGACGACAGCATGGCCAGGAATCCAATGGTGCGGCATTCCATGCTCTCCATCCATAACAGGGCGTTGCGATTGTACTGCCCACGAAACTTTACATCAAACACTCCCACGAAAAACAGGTAAACTCCCATCAGGCAGTCTGCACCTAAAGGCCAGAAGAGAGAGAGAAGGGCTGGGTCACAGACTGTGGGTTCATTAAAAAGAAATTTATAATAACGTTTAAGAGACGTTCTGAATGTAGGTGAGAAAGCAGAGGACAATGGAGCCCAGTCTCCTAAAATGGCTGTGGTGGTGGGTGGACAGAAAGGAAAAGGAGCAAGTGGCACTGGCAGCGGAGGTCATAGTGGCAGGAGATGGAAGGAAAGAAAGAGCTGAGGCGAAACACAACAAAAGCAGATGGGAGACAACGATGTGTAGCGACAGAGAGGAGAAGAGAAGAAGGTGACGCTTCATTAATTTCCCACTAAAACGCACCTTCAGAGTGCAAACAGTACGGTATTAGTTGTATAACCAGCCTCCTGCTCTGTGCTATATGTTATTAAGCCCATAAAAATGTCTGTAAAATTCAGTTGAGTCCCCGTGACTGTGAAAAAACAAAGATAATTGACTGGAGGAGTTGTGTATATTCACTGCTCTAAGGAGATATTACTCACCAAAAATCAAAAAGCAATAACACTTCTTAAACTAATAAAAGCCGTTGAGCTTAAATGACTCCTTTAAGCCTGAAGTTTACCAGTTCCTTCTTTCTAATAAGAATTCGCCCTCAAGGCTTATAACTACACAAAGAAGTATTTTACGGCGGAGGAAAGCGCTTGAGAGGCTTGTAACCAGCAGCACAGGCAGAACAGAGGCTCTGGACCCAGAGATCTGGGACGGGCCCTGCTCCTCTGTCACATGAGGTGCAAAGATGATGAATGTTGTGTTTAGCGAACGGGGCCTCTCGGCGCTCACTCACAGCAGAGGACCTTGATGCAGGCAGCGTGCAGATTGTTCTCAGCTCGTATCAGCGACCTCATGCCGATGACGAGGAGGTTGCCGAAGCAGGTGATGAAGGCCATGACCCACACAGAGACCCGCAGCACTATGTTGGCCAGCAGGTCCTCGAAGGACGAAATGCCGTCGGTGTTGGGCTTGCAGGACCTGACGTGGGGCGCGTAGGAGCAGTACTGGAACTTCTTGAAGTATCTGGGCAGCAAAGGGAGAATGTGAAGTGGAAGGGGTGGTTTGCTTCCGGTGTGGAGACGACACACACATTATACAGGTTCATACATACATGTGGGACAGATTCATCATCGGCAGAAACATCTTTGTCTGAATGTCTGGAATCTCTATGCCTTCCAGGGCCCTGGAAAAAGCAGAGGTGTCAACGAATGCAGGTCCATGGTGTGCGTGCGTGTGTGTGTGTGTGTGTGTGTGTGTGTGTGTGTGCGTGTGCGTGTGTGTGTGTGTGTGTGTGTGTGTGTGCGTGCGTGCAGGTGTGCGTGCATCCGTGCATATGTGTGTGTGTGTGTGTGTGTGTGTGTGTGTGCGTGTGTGTGTCTGTGCTTGTGTGTGTGTGTGTGTGTGTGTGCGTGTGCAGGTGTGCGTGCATCCGTGCATATGTGTAGGTGTGTGTGTGTGTGTGTGTGTGTGTGTGTGTGCGTGTGTGTGTGTGTGTGTGTGTGCGTGTGTGTGTCTGTGCTTGTGTGTGTGTGTGTGTGTGTGTGTGTGTGTGCGTGTGCAGGTGTGCGTGCATCCGTGCATATGTGTGTGTGTGTGCGTGTGTGTGTGTGCGTGTGTGTGTGTGTGTGTGTGTGTGTGTGTGTGTGTGTGTGTGCGTGTGTGTGTGTGTGCAGGTGTGTGTGTGCGTGTGTAGGTGTGTGTGTGTGTGTGTGTGCAGGTGTGTGTGTGCGTGTGTAGGTGTGTGTGTGTGTGTACAGGTGTGTGTGTGCGTGTGTAGGTGTGTGTGTGCAGGTGTGTGTGTGCGTGTGTAGGTGTGTGTGTGTGTGTGCAGGTGTGCATGCGTGTGTGTGCACTCACAGAGACTGGAGCTGTGTCAGATGGCTGAAGTGGGTGGGGTGAACTCGGAGAAGAGGATTATAGGAGATGTTTCTGCAACAAGAAACAGACCTTGACGAAGTCAGTGAAGCTCGTCAGGATTAGATGCGAGACGGGAAAGTAAATCACATCGTCTTTGTTTGGGATTAAAGTAGAAAACAAACACTTTCCAGATTCCTAGTTTGCTTTGTCACAGACACCTGATGCACAACGTGCTACACAAAGCTTTAAACAACAATATACAGCAAACTGTGGCCACAACGTTTCCTGTGTCTTACAGGAATTTGTGTCTGTATTTGAAAATATTGTGTCTGACTGCACTTGATTATTTTATAGTTTATGTATAAGTAAAGCTGACACTGGGAGTTTGTGTAGTTCATGCACAGATTAAATGCAGTATAAAAAAACAAAAGAAGTTTGACTAAAGACTCAAACCCTTAATATGATGTTGGTATTGTTTTAAATGTCACCAGCGCCTTGTGTTGTTCCAACCTTCTGGCAGCTTTAATTCAAACACAGGAACTGACTTAAGTCTGAAGCTGCATGAGTCTAGTGCAGATAGATCCATCTCTCCGTTCAGTCTCAGACCTGGAAAATACTTAGAACTGTTCTGCCCATAGAAACGAAGGCTGCTTTGGCAACGAGCCCATGTGCTCCGCTCTCCTCGGTTCCGTGCTGTTCTGTGTGGTGGACGAGCTCATCGTTATCTGGGCCGGAGCGTTAGCTTAGCGTTAGCGCGGTGAAGGTCTTCTCCGTGGGGGCATGAAGCGCTGACACGCTCTGTGAAACCCAAACTGCCTGAGAGGTTTTTGCGAGGCCGAATAACTCACGACGGCAGAGACAACGAGCGAGTGACAAGGAGCTGATTAATGTTGTTCTTTTCTCCTGTGAAGGTTCAGGCTGAACAAACTGTGGGAGTTTATCTCAGTAAATCACTCGATTCGAGCAGAAAGGACTATTTGACTCCACTGGCTGCTTTAAAAGCATCCTTCCCATCCAGCTGTTAGGCTCAGTTTCCTCTCACGCCGGAGCCGCTCACAGGGCACCGGTCTGTCACGGAGCGGCCCGGTGGGTCGGAGCATCCGCTCACACCCACAGAACCACCGGTTCTGTGGGTGTGAGACAAACGTGCACGCTCCACAGGAAGGCAGCTGTCTGGCACAAAGCCTCCACGGAGCAGGGTTCTGATTATTACAGGGCGATGCTGAGTTCTGTCGGTACCGACCCACAGCAGCACCACGGAAGATGGAGAAACACCAGGACACGTCTCTCAATTACACCTCATAAAGCATCTGAAGAGAGACCAACTTCCAGCCTTCTAACCCGACTCCAGGCTTTTTCACTGATTTCCAGTGAATTCTTAACACATGTTTTGACTTGGATGTCTCTTTTTGGAGTAGACTCATTTTAAAGCCTGCACAATTGTCTCCTAATCATTGATGGAAGAATGAAGGTTCCATCATAAACAGCCGATTCATCGTTTCTGTTATTCATTTATTGCCAGAAACAGCTGCTCAGGTTGATTCTGTGGGAACGAGTGGCTAAATGTTCGCTACATAATAACGTAATAACATCCTTTACTCAAAGAGCTCCACTAAAATGTTACAGGTTACATTAAAGAACGTGTCTAATGCTAGAAACACAGTGAACCTGGGTTCACATTATGAAGCATCGGGGGTCCTGCTTTAACAGGGGTGTAATCTCATCCGTGACAGCAGGGCCAGTCGTCAGTGGTCTGACTTTCCATCCAGGGGAAGACATTAACAGTCAGGAAAGTCATGTTCTCTGAATGCAACCTCAAAAATTGAGCTCCCTAAAGTGTTTTATACTCAATATGGGCCCAATCTCCGCCTCTTGCAGCCCTCACATAATGGAACACACCTCTCCTGCAGCCGACTGTCAGACACTTACAGTTTGAGGAGGGACTTGGAGAGGCTTTTAAAGGTGTTCTTCGGCAGCTCCCTGATCCTGTTGCTGGACAGATTCCTGGATTCACATAAAAAGTAGAAACGAGGAGTTAAAAAAAAGCTAATGTTTCACTTTTCTTCTCGCTAACTCTTTTCGATTCGCAGTGTCAAGGTCCAAACTGGTCACAACGAGACAGATAAAGAGGTTTTTTGTTGCTACTCACAGTTCGGCCAGTTTCCATAGAGACTGGAAGGTGTTTTCAGGGACTCTTCTGATCCTGTTGTCCATCAGTAATCTGCACAGGACGGAGCATGGTCACAGATCAGCCACCGTGGGCCAACGAGGCCGAGCCCTGCTGGGACCGGATGCAATCTGATCTGCTGCAGCCTCTGAACCTACGGCTCCCAGTTTCCACAAAGTTACCTCCATTATCGCTGGCTTAGTGTCACCTCACAGCTCAGAGCTGTCCACACACTTCAACATATTCACTATCAAGCAGCAGCCAACACTGCAGAGGAAAATGCACGTTCGCTTCCAGTTCGTCTTCGTCTGGATTCCTTGGTTTGTCGGCTGTAATAATGAAATGCCACTTAAATGTGAGGTGCTGTCAGAATAATACGCTGCACGTGGTGGAAGTCATGCTGCATGTGACAGGCGTTAGTGGAGATGCTCAGGCTTCACGTGACTCTGAACACAGCGTTCGCCGTGTCACATATAACTCAGAATGTCTCCAGTCAAACACGAGGCCAAATACGTGGAGCGTTAAAAATGAAAAACACACACGTCATGGCCAGAGAGGCACAGCATGACAATCACACACGCCAGCGGCTCAGTGTGTGTGTGTGTGTGTGTGTGTGTGTGTGTGTGTGTGTGTGTGTGTGTGTGTGTGCGTGCGTGTGCGTGTGTGTGTGTGCGTGAGGCGCATCCTGCAGTTCAGAGAATTTATCTCTGGGGAACAAAGGTACATCTAATTTAAGACAGATAAAACCCAGCGAGGTTTATAAACGGTTCTGAAGGTTCTAACTGGCCCGTTCTCCCTGCTGAGAACCTCTGACTGGTAAAATCGGGCTCCTTTGTCCGTTAAGGAACTCACATGTTTAGTTCAAGCTAACTTTGATTGCGGTTCCTGTCAGTCAGGACCTGGAGGTGAGACGTGTGCGTGAGATTGAAAAGAAGAACACATTTATAAGAGTTTAGGTGAAAATGCACCAATTTACTCCACTAATCTCATAAGAATTCAGAGTTTAAACATAAAGTCATTCAACTCAGTCGATGACAAACTGTTGCTGCTCAATAAGGTCGAGCAGAAGGAAGATGAACGTTAAATATTTAACCGAACGAGAACATGAAAAACAGCTTGTGTTTATGCACCAGAGGGTCTGAAGGCGAATTCGAACTTCTCAGAGTTCGTGTACAAGATTTACTTTTAGTGATCATTATTTATTTAAACACGCGTGGTTGCAACTCAATAATAATAATTCACAACAGCTTTGCATTGTACTTAAAGGCCATATTAGTGATGGCGGTGACAGAAGTCTGACATCGTTTGTGTACTTCATTCAAGCAAAGAAACAAATGAATTATTTAGGTAATTAATTATTAAATTTTTATGACTTAAAATGCTGAACATATTCAAACATTAATAAAGTTACTTACAGAACCTCAAGCTTGCTGCAGGTCTTCAGTATGGAGTAGTTGATGGTTTGAATCTGGTTTCCCTCAAGATCCCTGGAAGCAGCAGAAAGGACAAACAGTAGGGTACAGAGCGAGTAACAGAGTAACAGCGTCTGGTGCTGATGATGACCTGGTGACAGATGAATTAAAATGTAAGAGGTGAAATATGTGGAGCTGGAGCTGGTTATCAGAAGCATCTGGTCTGTGCTGCTGGACCTTCAGTGTCCTCTGCTCTGAGTCATTGTCCACACACACACACACACACACACACACACACACACACACACACACACACACACACACACACACACACACACACACACACACACACACACACACACACACACACAGTGTGAGTCAGTGTCGGAGCGCACTCACAGCCAGTCCAGCGTGGGCATGTGTTGACAGAAGCTGGGCTGAGGAAGCTGCTGCAGCGAGATATCCACCATGGACCTAAAAGTGGGGAGAAAGCGTTGCACAACGGAGATTAAACTTTGCAGGGCAGGAGGACGGATGACTCACTGTCGGAGCCATGTCCCTGGAAACAAAACGTAGATAAATGACCAGAATCACAAAAGATGAGGCAACGGCTGCACAGTTAGAGTCCAGGAAAAGAGAAGTCAGAATGGTAAAAACGCCACAAATATAAATAAATAAACCAGTGTCTTTGAACCGGGGAGAACCATCACTGTCTGCGAGAACCACTTCAATACCAACACTCACGTTGAATGACTACTGCTGCAGTTACTGTGGTTCATTAGTTCATCCATTAAAGCGGTTTTACCAGCTTCCACTTATTAAAGCCTCTTCTATTAAAGAAAAACAGACGTTCCAGTCCTATGATTCATTATCTAACTCTCAACTATGACGATCAGCAAATGGCTGCTTCCAGAGCTTCCAGTTCCAGGGCAGTGCACTGAGCAGGTCCTGGGTGGGCGGCGTTGGAAAGCGTCCGTCCATCAGGCCGGCGGCTGAACTGATCATCGCTGAGTGGCAGCGTCTGAACAGTTTGCTGGTTATCCACAAACACTGCATCGGAGCAGCTATGGGCCAACGATCGCCTGCTGTCCAAATGAATCCCTTCAAAATAACCTTTAACCCAGA
Organism: Betta splendens; assembly: GCF_900634795.4. NCBI lineage: Eukaryota > Metazoa > Chordata > Actinopteri > Anabantiformes > Osphronemidae > Betta > Betta splendens. The sequence goes on along the minus strand of NC_040894.2, from coordinate 4,797,562 downwards.
GTTAGTGGTTGAAGCTCAGATCCTGGGAAGAGAGCAGCAGGAGCAGAAAGACTGAATCAAATGATGCGGTTTCAAGGCTGTGAAGGAAGAAGAGGTGCAGCTTTTTCTGGTTGTGAGTCGTTCACAAATTTGAGCTGCTTTAGTTTCCAGAATGAAAATAAACTTCAGGATCTTTGAGTCCAGGAACGAGTGACTCTGCCCAAATTCAGTAGGTGAAAAGAGAAACGGTACGAGAGAGTGGCACGGTCGCGTCTGCGAGGTGCAGCCTGTCTACAAACATTATATCTCTGCAGCGTAAACACTGAAGGAACATTCGCTGAGAAGGTGGAAAGAGTGAAGTCAAAGTGGGGCAATAAATAAGAGCTGACGGGTGAGACGGGCGTCAGGGGGCGAGGGAACAATACTCCAGTGCTGCTCTGCAACCAACAGTAACGAGGTCTGACTGAAGCAGGTCAGGGAGGCAGGAGGCTGACAAGGAACGCTGGAGAACAGGCGCTGGAAGGCACCTGTCGCTTGAAAAGTGGCCTGTAAATACACTGGAGTGGACCAACGGGCCCCGGTGCTCACGGAAGCACAGTAACAGCTGTAACACCCCAGCACAGCCGAGCAGCTAATGAGGGGCCAAAACCTGAACATTAGTCTTTAGCCGTTTGACAGCGCAAACACGCTGAGGCCGGAGGAAAAGTGCAGCAAAAGCTCCCGTCGCTGTCGCCGCAGAGGCTTTAGACGAACGGGAGTCAGCTGAGATTAGAAAAGGGTTGTGAAGATATGTTAAAGAAGCCAACTCACAGGTACATGAGAGACTGGAGGCCAATGAACGTGTCCTGGGACAAGCTGCTTAGTGGGTTATGATCCAACATCCTGCAACAAAAGAGATATTTACAATTACACCAAGTTCAGCCACCGGCCTTAAAGATGCATGATTAACTTCCCTCTGGGCTGAATCTCACCCAGGCTCCTTGTTTAAAGCCCCTGAGCGCTTCTATTCTGTGTTATTTCACTTTAGCTGGTTGCTGTGACTGCGTCCTTTGGTTTCTGCATAGAGTTGACATCAGCTGACCCGGCCCGCTGCGGCGCTCGCACAGTGTGAGTCTGGCAAATAATGACCCCTCTGCGTGATGACAAGTTAATTTTCTCACGGTACACTACACCGGAATGCGCCTTGGACACAGCGCACGACTCAAATCACGCAGCTGCTGCGAATCGAAGGCCGCGGCCGCGCCCGAGCAGCTTTCCCAGCTCTTGGGCAGCTCCCGTTAAGAGCAGCGACGGAGGGCGCTCCCAGGAGGGCAAACAGCAAATTAAGGACATTCCAGAACATCCACGTATAGAAAAAAGGAGCACGACAATGACGCTGTCATCCTCCCACATACAGTAGGTGCAACTTACAGCCACTCCAACTGATGGAGGTCCCCAAACACGCCGGGGCTCAGGGAGGAGATCAGGTTCTGACTGAGGAACCTGAAAGGAGAAGCGTCGACATCTTACTGTCATTTCACTGATTTATCATCTGACACCGTGAATCCTCTGGGTGATAAAAAACACCATTATTATCCGTCTCGGATTATTTCCTTCTGACACCTGAGCCAAAAGCTCATTGGGAACATTTGAAGATAATAATAACCCGAGCTTGGTACTCACAGCCTCTTTAAGCTGTGCAGGCCGCTGAAGGCGTGTTCAGATATGAACTGGAGACTGTTGTTTTGCAGGAACCTGCAAAAAAAAGGAGGAGGAAACCTTAGGATTGTTCTTCATCTGAAGCGGCTGTGGGTTTTCTCATGCATTCAAGCAGCATTCACACACAAACACACACTCAACGTGTCAGGTGATTAGCTCCTGTTGTCATCTCCTGTGTGATCATTTCATTCTGCCTTAAATTCAGTCACCAGCTTAGATTTCAGAGGACAATCGGCTCCTCACATGGAAACGATGACACGTTAACAGCCGCCCACCATCAATCTGTCATTAGAGCCTAGAAACGAGCGTCATTAAACCCTGACGTCAGGTGGAAATGAACGTGAACGGAGGCTGTGCAGAACTCGACCGCTGTAAACATCACGAAGCATTAAACAAACAGTTAAAGATGCTGAACTGGGCTCAGACCGCGTTGTTCCAGCTACAACACAAAGGCAGCTACAATTATCCGACCAATTTTCGACTCATTATTCGAGTTTCGTAACCTTAACTTCATTGCTAGTCTTAGAAAACTAGAACATGTTTAAGCTCAAACCTTTGGAAGGATGTGGTGAAAATATGACGTATTTAAATTATTTTAAAGTCAAGACATCAAGAAAAACTTTGCCACATTTTTGCTGAGTCTCAGCTAATTACAAGCGATTAAAACTGCATCTATCTCTGCTGGGCTACGATCATTAATAGAGGTTAAATCATCATTCAGTGGAGACACGGTGCAATCAAGCTGGAGTGGAAGGAACGATAGCTCCAGTGTTTTTATCATTACTTATCGCTTTGCTTCGGTGCCAGACGCACAGAATGAGGAGAGACAGAGGGTAAACACTGGACGGCCGGGCTGCTCTCAGCACACAGTCCGTCTCCACCTCCACCCATCAACACCAGAAACATGCTTTGGATGCTGAATAAGTCATCGCTGCACACGCACATTTATTTTACTAACGCATAAATGTAAATGTTTTCAGTGAGTCCTTGGCAGAAAAAAACAAAAATCATCCGGTCTTTGTTTATTCTAGTAAACACTGAAAACAGGCCCCAGCATCACTTACAGTCAGTGGGAGGAATCAGGACAACAACACACTCTGTGTGTGTGTGTGTGTGTGTGTGTGTGTGTGTGTGTGTGTGTGTGTGTGTGTGTGTGTGTGTGTGTGTGTGTGTGTGTGTGTGTGGGGCGACTCTACGCGGCGGGATAAATTAGAGACATGTAGTGAAAGGTCATGACCCCAGGTGCTTGTCAGTTTACTGAACTGGTAGTTTCTTAAGAACAAAATCTTTGTAGCGTCATCGGTAAAACTATTTCTGTGACAGGCAGCACTAGCTCTAAGAATTTCTAATTTCAATATTTTAAATAAATAGTAAATAAATTATACTGATACTGATAATAAATGATAAATGATAAATGAATGATAAAGCTAATGATGCACCACATGTACAGTATAGTTACTGAGTGTAAGTATTAGTCATGATTGATTCAGGTGCTTAAACACATGCAGTGATTGTTGCTTGTGCGAGGACTAGATCGGCCTTGATTTAGAGGCTCGTCTGTCTTCTCAGACACTGATATGAGCTAATGGTCAGTTTCTGCAGCTGTTAAACTGTCGCATGGTTCCTAGTGTCATCAATATTAATGTGTCAACTAGACAAGCTACTGTAATGAAAACCACTGCCAGCAGCGCATTGTTATTCAGCAACAGACAAGTCTATAAAAACAAGTATAAACCAAAAACCTTAACATGACGCCTTTAAGAGAAGGACCTTAGTTCTGCCAATGAAACATAGTTCAGTCTGTGAAATCACCCCGGTTTGTCTGGTGCAGCCTTCAGGCAAACGCAGCAAAGCACGGAAACAAACTATATTTAATAAATGAGCCACATTTGGTCGGGCAGAAAAGCTAATTGTGCCAAAATGAAATCCCGTCTTCCCGTCGGCGCCTCCGAGCAGCAGCAGCAGCGTTTATGAGTCGGGCCTGAATCCACCTCCTCATCCAGGCATGTGAGGAGAGCAGCGGAGCTACGGGACGAGTGGATGCAATAAACAGTCAAACGTGCTGCATTTTATTGGTGTGTTTGTCAAAGCAGTAAATTGAAAACATGACCAATGGAAAATCAGTTTAATGGTGGATTTAAGGCTGGAATGATGAACGATGTCTAATGCTGCTTTCTTCATCTATTACCTGGATAATAATTTGTTCTTTTGCTTTTATGTATTAGTAATAAAATGGGTTGTAAAAAAGTTATTTGGCTTCAATTTGTTGTTTCTTTGCTGTTTGCTAATGTTGCTGCTCTACTCACTTGCGTTACATCTGCATTTGAAGCACTTTGTTTTGATTTATGACTTTTGGCTTTGTGTGGTAAAAAACCCTTTGTTTGATTGAATCTCACTCCTGTTCATAAAATTGGAATGGAACGGAATGTATGAAGAGCACAAATACTCACAGCCTCTGTAGAGCCGAGTATTCGGAGAAAACGAAATCCGACAGCACTCGGATCTTGTTGCTCCTCAACGATCTGTAAAAAAAACCACAATGAGCATAAACAGACTCCTGGAACGAACCGGAGACAAAGAACAGAGCAAAGATCTGACGATGACGTGTGATAAACAGCCTCGGACTCACGGCTGCATTATTCTGAAATGGCTTCTAAAGGGTTCTCCTCAATTAGAAGTTGGCAGAGTCAGAAGATGAAACACGCAGCACTTTCAGGTAAAAGTATGTGAACTTGGTAAAGTTCCTAAAACGCTGAGTCATACACGACATAATGCAGCATTAGAGGAAAAATGAGCAAACAAACGATTAAATGCTTGTTTAACCCGACAACACGCCCACTCACACACCAGAATGGATCTGACGCACAATGCAGTGAAACACATTAGTAATAAAATCTAAAACATGGTCCATTATGTTCAGCGGAGACAAAGACGGCTCCAAATCCACATCCAGATATTCTTTATGTCCCTGCGTTTTATGGGCTCCAATAAATGTGGCTCAGCTCGTGTTGACACTGTTGAAAGCTGCTGTAAAAAGCCTTTTCACGACACGACGCAGAATAAAAAGACGACGCGGCAGCAGAACCTGAAGTCTCTAGCAGCAACAAGCTGAAGCTTCTGCCCACGCGCTCCGGCCTGGAGGAACCAGAACCGGCGCCGACCCAGAGTCAGCCCGTCGTGCTTCACCAGGCGGTTCTGACAGGAACATGCACATAGCATGAACCCGGATTATTTGTGTTGTCACCGTTGCACCAAAATAATTATTCAATGCTTCCACTTGACAAAACTGACAAACATAACGTGTGCCTAATGTCATGACGTAATGAAAATCGTTTTACAAACCCACAACGGTGACACATGAGAGCGTGCGACCCGGACGTATCAGAGCCACTGCTGTGAAACAGCAACAACGTCCCTTGATGGTTTAATCACCATCATCCACAGGCAGCGACTGCCTTGAAAGCACTTAGAATATTTATATTGCTGCTTTTGTGCAGTTAATCATGGCCCTCGTGCTTTATATTAAAAATCAGCCTCCAGGCTCAAGCTGAGGTAATGCAGGCATTGTACCAGTGATGGGATGTGACAAGGCCCCGGAGAGCTTCATGACACGGAGTAAAGAGAACTAGAACCCGGCTCTGAAGGTCCGTTAGCGAGAAGGTGTGTTACAGGAAATGGACTAATGTATCAGATGTATTAGTGTGTGTGTGTGTGTGTGTGTGTGTGTGTGTGTGTGTGTGTGTGTGTGTGTGTGTGTGTGTGTGTGTGTGTGTGTGTGCGTGCATCAGGATAAAAGTAGAACATTGACAGCCTGATGACACTTATTATAGTTCAGCATGTGAACATCAGCAACTAGAACCAAATATCATGAGCAAAATTGAATTAGAAGCAGCAGCAGAAGACTGTTTATGGGAGTTTTACCGCTGCGTCTGATGTTTATCAAAGACGGCACCGAAGTGGATTTAGGGTTTTATGTAAATTGCGACCACATGTCGTGACTGATGTCGAGGAGGTTAAATGCTGATTTTAGCAGAGAAGTTAAATATAGCTCACATTTATTAGGACTAAAGCATGATAGTGAGTCATGATCACTGCAGATGAATGAACGGACTGTTGTCCACGGATCAAAGCCTCAGGAAAACAAATGTAGTGGCAAACATTGGTTCAATGTTTCAGTCATTCACAAAATAGAGTATGGGTTTAACAATTATTTAATTGTAGCTAAAATTTAAAAAGGTAATTTTGTACAGTCTGAAACTTTAAAACAAATAAAGGCTATTTAAAAAAGACCCAATGGCCTCCTTTCCTCCAGATCATCCTTCAATGCCTCGTTTTAATGTCCATCAAGTGGAAAATCTGTTTCCACCACTTTAATAATATTTATTCCTTCATATTTATTATATGAAATGCAGCAGCTAAGCAGAAAAATAAAACTGTTTCTCTGTCATATTTTCAGTTTCAGTTCAGCTGAAAAAATCAATATGCGCAACACTTTTTCTTCTCAATCTGTGTGTGAGCTGAAATGTGAAAAACAGCACGTGTCTGCGTTTCCACTCAGTTCCACAGTTTGTGCGTGTGTTTGCTGAGTCAGAAGCTCGGACCTCACAACAAACCAGCTCCTCGTCACGGCTGAGGATGAGGACGAGGCCGCAGAAGAGCAGAGAGAGACCAGAAAGCGCCGAACACAGTCGAGTGACCCGGAATTAAAGCACCTGCATCATTAGCTGCCTCCGTGTTAAACAGCAGGGCTCATTAAGCTGATGATGGTGTTCACAGCACTCATACATTATTAGACATAAACCAGCCATTAACCATCACGGCCGGTGTCCGCCTTCAATCAGTCTGCAGGCAGCAGTGACCAGCACAGAATAACAAACACAGTCCACTGGGCCCACGGTACCGGAGCGGGGGGGGGGGGGGGGGGGGGGGGGGTAGTGAGCCGAACTGGGACCGCGGTGGACGGCGGTGAAGTCCTGTCACCAGCTCCACGGCCCAGTGAGGAAACACCGCTCAGGTGGGACTGAATCTCATTAAGTCCAATTACTTCCGCTGCTTTCAGGTCGGGTCGGGACACTTACAGCCAGGTGACGTTGGGGGAGAGGCGAGGGACGTCCTGCAGCTCCACCTCCACACACTCCACGTCGGTGCGCGTGCAGTCGCAGCTCTCTGGATACTCCTGCAGCGCTGCACACACACACAACACACTCACTTACTGCACGCGTGTCGCTGGAAACACGCGTGTCGCTGGAAACACGCGTGTCGCTGGAAACACGCGTGTCGCTGGAAACACGCGTGTCGCTGGAAACACGCGTGTCACTGGAAACACGCGTGTCGCTGGAAACACGCGTGTCGCTGGAAACACGCGTGACGAGGAGGAATTCGTGGTTAATGGTCTTTTGAAGACGCAGACATCTGTTGGGCCTCGCATCGCCGACCTGCACATATTAGATTTCACCTCAGCTTAATTAAAATTAGAAACAGTCTCTTTGCTGGATGACATCCCAGTTATTAGGTTTTATCACCTCCGCTTCGCTACTGGAGGAAACTTGTTATTTCGTACAGCGAGTCCTGTTGCAACAGGTACAATAAGACGCCGGAGCTGCACTCGTACCGGTTATTGTCTGTAGCTTCTCATTAAACACGTTGAAAAAGGAGTCGGATCCTGAAAGTAACCACTCGCCATCTGATTCAGCGTCCTGACATAAAGGGGGGCTTTGAAGCGGAGGCCTGAGGCCGTCTGAGAGGCAGCGATAAGAACATGAAGGCCACGGTGTTTGCTGTGGACCTCAAAAGGCACTTAATCATTTTTGTCTCTCACGTTTATGGTTCAGCATGTTCACACGAACTAAACAAATCTGAAATTCAGACTTTGACTGAAGCTCAGGTAAAAGCAGCCTCACTGGTCTGGACCACATGGTTCCGATCAGGGAAAAGGAGCTTCCTGTTAAACACAGAGAAGCTGCAGGTCTCACGACAGGCAGAGACTCGCGAGGACTAAAATAAACTGAAGAGCATCAATGCAAAGGGACACGTGCATCACGACACCTACAGTAACTGGGAGCCAGAAGAGCTGCATCCACAGCACAAGGAGCCGACGGAGCAGGAGTTTAAACCCCCGCGCTCTCGTAGTTTGGAGATAATGAGTGTGAGCGTGTCAGACAATAAATGAAACCGTGTTGCAGCATATTCAGATGCTTAATCAACTCCAGGCGCTGATGTACTTTCTTTATCTTATCATTTAACAAACACCCTGATATCTTTTGTAATAAAGCTCATTATCAAAGATTATATTCAGCTTAAATCCATGTAAAAAAAGAAAGATAATCAACAAAACCAGTATGTGCTGCACACACACACACTTACAACACTCATTCAGGTAGTACTGGTCCACCGGGCCCAGGTTCTGCAGCGTTCGGCCAAATAAGTCGGCCCATCCGATGTTGTCTCCTGCAAAGCCGAACAGAAGCAGTTAGTTTTATGTGCCACAGATAAGATCCAGCCTGGTGCGGATTGGTCCAGGGGACGAGATAGCGCCGGTCACCGCAGGGATGCTCCCAGACGAGAGGGAGCGGATCTAATCTCCGTCTGGATGCTTTTCCGGGGCCCTTAAAAGGCTCCACATGTTCAGGTATGACACCACCAACTGCTGTGGCTCATAAACAGCTTCACATTTGGTTTCAGGACTGTTTCTTTGTGATTCACGCACTGGGCTGGATCCCATTTTCTCTGTGATGCAGACATGTGAGACACGTGAATATAAGTCGGACCTGAGTAAACAGGTGAAACCCGAAGTTGTGCATTGCTCAACTTCACCAAAAGGAACACGAGGCAGTAGAATATATAGGGCCATTCATCACGTTGGCTGTGATGTGCTTGAGCAGAGATCCATTCAGTCCCAGGCCTCATCTGTGGTAAAAGGCTTGGCTGACGCGGCGTTAAGGGACAAAGCAGCACCTCTGAGGCCAACCAGCATCCGTTTAGGGTGAAAGAACGGAGAAACCCGATCCGCGATTCGATTTTCTGTCGCGGGTGAAAAAAAAAAAGCAGCAGGAGTCCCGTGAGAACGAGGAACGAGAACATAAACACAGCGAGAATGCAGAGTTCTGCACTGGCGAATATCACCGTGACAGAAAAATTGTTATGCAGCACAACTGGCATTCCCTCGTAATCAAGCTAATTATCCCGCGTTTCACCAGGCAGGAATGCGCCGCTTCACACTTTGCGAACGACTGGACGGAGGTCGGAGCACGTTCTCACCTCCGGCAAACTGTTGGTGAGGGACCAAACGAGGCCCGGTTCAGAAAACGCCCTGAAAGTCGCATTTAGTCCGAGCTGAGCTGATGTGAAGGAGAACTAGCATTTGTGTGGTTTCTCTAGTGTTAAATGTATTAAACCCTCTGAATTGTCAGTAAAAGGGAAAATGTGCAGCACAGGCAGCTATTGTAAAGCAAAGGAGCTGGAAACAATGTAATAGGAATAAAATGACTTGTTTCAACACAGACTGAAGAGATTTGACAGTCAGCAACCGGAGCCCTGCAGAGCTGGTTTGACATTAAATGTGGCTGCAGGTGAGAACAACCTGTGTGTTCACGGCACACGATCAAACATCAGGCCTCACAGCATCCTGATTCAGAGCGTTTGGTTAAGATGCTCGGCCCGGATCTGGCGCTGAGCAGCCTGTTCCTGCGTGAATGGGCACAAGCGGTCGCATCCTGCCGCGGAGGCGCGTTCGCTCACCGCAGCGCCGCTCGTCCGCTCCGTTCACACAGTCCTTGTGTCCGTTGCACTGCAGGGCCTGAGGAAGGCACTCGCTCAGGTTCCCGCAGGGGAACTGACCCAGGGGGCACCTGTCTGGGCCGCCGCCGCCGCCGCTCGCCACCAGCGCTGGGGAGGAGAGAGAGCGACACAGTCAACAACCGCTCGGATGAAGGGTCTGTGTACGTGCGTCCTGACTCAGCATCGTCAGCGTCGTACGTTGGATCATCTACTGTGTCACTCTTCACAGCTTCAGCTGGGCTCGTTCTGGCATCTGGCCTGTAAAGGGATCAGGAGCTGCAAGCTGTCACAAAAGGCCCATTCAGACGTGGACTCATGATCGCGCTCGTCTTCCAGCCGCTGCATTGACGCCCGGAGGAAATAAACAGAGAACACGGACTGATTCCGCTTGAACGACTGGGACCTTTCAAACAGGCCTTTTTGGGAAAACCGGTCCTGGCTGTGAAGGACGTGTAGGTTCTGGATGCTCGATCGGACTGAGATCTGGGTGTTTTTTCAAGCCAAGTGACCTCAGACGTCCGGTGCTCCTTGAATCAGTCCTGATGAATGAGCAGAGTCGAGCTGCACTCGCCCCAAATGTCGCTAATAAATCCCACGCGCTACCAGGTGTCACGATGATGAGATGATCAGTGTTATTCACTGCACAAGGCCCTTTAAAGTTATGATTACTGGCAAAAACTTCAAACTCACAATTTGTTGACGCGTCCGTAGAGAGTTAAGTTTAAACTTGGTTTAAACACCTACTGATGATGAGGAGCAGATGGACGCTGTTCCCAGTCTTTGCTCAAGCTAAAGTCAGTCTCCATCAGATGCAGCATTCGCTCCAGGCCTCAGACCAGTTCAGCTCATTCCGAGTTCAACTACATCATTTCCTGTTTGCTCAGCAGATAATGAGGATATTTACTTGACGGACTCCAGGACACTTTCTCAACATGTAGTTAATGGGCTGCAGCGTCTGTTCATTGTAGCCAGCGGTCATTAATCAAAATGTGGCAATCGGCGGTTTTTACCTACAAATGAAGCTGTTCAATATATCATCAGGACATGTGAAACAACTGAGAGCGGTTGAGTTGCTTAATGTTATGTCACGGAGCAACAGCGGCGTAACAGGGGATCAGAAATCACCACTACTGGTCGAAGTCAAACACTGGGAGAAGCTGTGTTTTACTCATCGGTGCCGTCGCTTGTTGCTTATTTCCCTGTCTGGTTTCATCCTCCGTGCGATCTAACAAAAGGAGCACAATGAGCAAGGCAGCGGCTGGTGCCTGAGAAGTGACTGTCATGGCACCGCGACCACAGAGCCCGAGACGAGGTTTGACCTGGGACGTGTTTGTTGGACTGAGCGTCACAGACTTCACAGCAATCGTCAGTTTCGTGCGTGGAACCAGTCATTTATTATATGCCAATAAATGCTGATCTGCAGCTGCAGTAAATACTGACGGATGAGAGTCTGACAGCTTGTTTGTTCACAGCATTTTCTCATTTCTTGTGCATGTTTAAGGTTAAAAACCTCGTCACCGTCACATTAATGCAGCGCTGCAGGTGTTGAAAGCGCAGCAGCTGTTCCCGCGAGTGACATCACGAGTGACATCATCATCGAGACTTCAGCTCCTTGGCCTTTGTGAAAAGTGTGTTTCCTGCAGCCTGCTGTGAATAAATGAATGGACTTGTAAATAAGTTAGAAGCCACTTCTTTCAAGTGCTTTCGATATTGTTTTCCTTTGGTTTGAAATGAGCATAATTTGTTACAGACCCAAACTGAGCGAATGAAAGGAGAGAGTGAAAGGCGAGTTCTTGGCTGATTCGGCCTGAGAACCTTCAGAACGTGATCCTCTCGTCACAGCTGCATCTCCAGAGTGACTTTCAGCGACTGAAACACGCCGACGCCTCATGCTGATAATGATTTCGCTTCATCGGTGACTTTGATCAATTAAACAGTTTTAAAGGAGCGTTGTTCACCATAAACAATCATGCGATCTGATACTCATTCACTCTGGAAACTACAGTAACAGCCATGAGGAAAAACAGCTGAATCACGTTCTGCCTCTGATCTGTGTGTGAATCTGTGTCTTCGGTCTCGATATTGTATCTGTTGCAGCTGCAGTCGTCTGGCGCTGTCTCTAAAGGCCTGACCGGACAAACGTCAGCCACTGTCAGAGGGACTAAACACCGGACCGCTGTCGAGCCTCCTCCCTCCTCACTCATTCATGTGTGAGTGGAGTGTGGCTCTGCTCTGCCGGGGTTAAAGAGAAATGAAAAAGGACTGAAGCGTCGTTAACGCCTCAGAAAAGTCCATCAGACAAAAGGTTTGGTTCATTGATGAAAAGAACAAAAGGTGTAATGTCTGAATACAGAACCTCCATCGCTCCACTCTGTTGTAACTGCATGTGTTACAGTGATTCGAGCTCTGTTACAATAATATTTGGAAGATTTTATCCTAGCGTCGTGCTTTATATATTTGAGTCAGCAGTGTAAACCAGCCAGAGGTGCAAATGGACCAGGACCATGTGAGAAGGACAGAAAATACATGTAATCATTTATCTTGTCATTGTTGTAACACATGATGCTGCTGTTTAAACACTGTGAGTGAGCTGTGAATTTAAACACGAGCACAGGGATGAGTCACAGCGGTGAGAGGAGGGAAACCACGTGAAATAGAGACTGTTTGTGACATTTGAACCCGGAGGCTTGAAATACAGATATTATATTGTTAGATATTAATAATCCCAATGATAATTCAGAACATAATAGATTGGACAGCGACGAAAACACTGAACAAGTTACACGAACTAAAATGAATTTTAGTAGCGAAAACGTTGCGCGTGTAAATTAAACTGATCACCATTGCAAATCACGGAAATATTTAAGTGTTTAATATTAAGAAAGGTGTTTTTTTTTATTTTTATTTTTTAAAAATGTTCCCATACATATTCTTACCTTTAATTTCGGGTTGGGTCAGGTGGATGAGCAAAATGATGACAGGTACGTTCATCGTGAAGCTCCGAAGTTTCCCTGCGCTCATGTCGCTCCAGCAGATGCCGCAGACCGCTGCACAGCCGCGGGTTCGACACAGCCGAACCGGTTCAGCGAGCGGAAAAACCCGGACGATCCAATGTGACGAAGCGCACGCGACACGAGGAATACGTCAAACGGAAACTGGGCCAAATCCACCGGGCGCATCGACTGGAGTGAACGCTTTGAAAGTCAGAGAGCGGGTGCGCAAAACCAGCCGCATCCTCTCTGCGCCGTCCTCCCGTTCTCTGTGAAGGCTCCGCTCAGAGCCCCGGCGCCTTCGTCCTCTCTCTCTCTCTCTCTCTCTCCCGTTTTCACTCACTCGTTCACACTAGCCTGAAATATACCCTCGCCAAACATGTAGAATTTCATTTCTGCGCCTCTCGTGCAGAGGCTCGGTCATTTACTGGAGGTGTGAAATAAAAGAATGAAGAAAGACGCGCCTCCGCCCCCCTGTGCTGGATTTACAGCACCTGCACGAGTGGAACGAGCCCCGCGTGCATCCTGGTGGGAGGCACTGTCTCACAGGACGACTCCATTCAGCAGCAATAATGGTTTTGCACTGTTTAATGAAGTTTACAGGATTTTATGCTTTATCATTTTGACATATTGGAAAATGTCTAAGCATATGAAATAACAGGCTGATTTGTTTTCCTACAGCATGAAACGACAGCTTCATGGACTCGGCTTTGCACTGATGCTGCGGATCAGTTCCACGATGTGGAAAATGTAAAAATCACACGCTGAATAATGGCAGTGAATTTACTTGTGCTCCGGCTGAGACCCATGGGAATCCAGCAGCTCCAGAGCAGATCAGCTGTTATTGATCCGCTGATCTGTTTCCTGATACTTGCACGTGGCTTTATTGAGAATGCGTGTGTGACTGGTTAGTGCAGCGCTCACACACCAACAGGTGGAGGATCCGACTCTCTGAAGAGCAGTCTCAGAGATAATGTTCTGGTGGTGGAGGAATAGAAGGCAGTTAAATATTCAGCAAATACACTCATCTACTCAGACGAGTTTTCATGGAGCTGCTTCAGCTGGAGTGAATTTCTGCTTTTGTTCAGACAAATGGAGGCAGTATTTTCAAAAGATTTCAGCTGTTAATGACTTGACAATTTTGACTAAACTCATTAAATGCGAAAAGTACCAAGATGATGAAATGACGGTAGAAGTGACATTTGAGACCTGTGTTGAAATAGTAAAGAGGAGGAAAGAATGATTTGTTGTGAGAGCATGAGGTCATTGGAAGCGGTGGAATGGAGCAACGAGCGCTTCCCAAGCGTTTATATTCAATAAGCCTTTGTCGCAGCGCAGCGGTCGACCGGAGATGTTGGCGGGAACACGAGCAGCAGCAGGAGGTGGTTTTTAGACGCAGTCGAATCGAAGCGCTGTGATTTATGGATTTAAAGCAGGCTCTGCGTTTTCATGGCCTCTGAAGAGAACGAGTAACTACTCACCTGTGAAGGTGCTGCAGACAGTGTGTGTGTGTGTGTGTGTGTGTGTGTGCACGTGCGTGCGTGCGTGTGTGTGTGTGTGTGAGGGGTGAAGGAGGTCTCTGCTCTGATCAGCACTTCTTATTATACACAACCTCTCGTCTGAGGTTTCCTCCATTCGAGCTTCTTCTGAGGGGACCTGTTCCTTCAGCCGCTTTAAAACACACGCTGGTGTATTTTGTAACGATTTCAAAGCCTCTTGAGCAAAATGTGTGTTGGATTATTTAAACAAGACTTGATTTGTAACCTCAGAATCATCCCCAGCTAGAAAGCCTTTCGGCCACATTGAACTACTGAGCTGCGTGAGTCCAAGAATATCAGAGTGAGATTGAAAACGTCTGCACTGGAGGGAGAGAGACGCGATCGGTCGTAGAGCTCGTACCTGGACCTCTCGAGCGGGACAGAACCCGCTGCTTATGTTGGTGCTGAATCAGAACCAGCGGGTTGGTTCCCTTCCAGATGACACTGTGGAGCAACAGATGTGTCCTCAAGGACACGGGGCTGGACATGAAAGAAGCACGGTCCAAAAGAATGCTTTGGTTCCTGGTTTCACCCAGAAAACCCACGTGAGGTGAGGTTGTTGTTGTTCCCGAGGGAAGTGAAACAAGCTCTGAACGCAGCGACACCAGACGCTTGGACGTAAATGTCAGCATCGTTTACATCCAATTTTAAATAGAGACGACGCTTCCCATTATTATCAACAACCCACAAAGTAAAAGCAGATTTGAAGAGGAAAACGAATCACAGCGGAACCCCAGCGTTTCCCTCATGATCCTCATCAGGTGCTCCTGGTTTGCGTTCAAGGCTCCACAGACGAGTGCTGAACTCGATTCGAGTCCACCTGAGGCGAACTGGACGGCAGCGGCGCAGACCCGCGCGCACGCCGTTCCCACAGCGGGTCGGAACACGGGAATCAGTAAATAAATACAAATCAGGGCCGTCTCTGTTGACGGTAACATCGTGTGCTGAGGAAGAGCTTATAAAAGCGCCTCTGCGGCGCCGCGTGGTCCCAGGAGCACAGCGTCCTCACTAATTGTGGAATGGATGCTGCCTGGGAGTTCACCCCACAGCCGGACCCAGGAATCGGACGACGAGAGCCCGGTTCTGGCGGCTCAGAACCTGCAAGTCTGCGGCCCACAGCGCTCCCGTTGTGAAGCGGCGGCGGCGGTGGAGCACAAAATAAAACCTTTTATTACACAGCGCACACGAGCTGACAGTCAGTGTTTCAGCACGGCCGCGATCCAGAACACGCGGCCAAGACCCAGTCTGACGGTGTCAAGACAAACCCAGGATGGATGAAAGTGGAGTCTGAAAGACAGACTTCAGCTGTGGATCAATAAACTGCCCCCGTTTGACCTGAAGCGTCCCGTGCAGACGACAAAACCCAACCTTTGGAGCTCCTACTGTCGCCTGCGTCCCCTCAGGGAGACCACGGCTTCACTTCTGCCCAGCTATTTATTTCCTCTGCTTTTTCTGTGTGCAACCGTGTCTAACAGGAATTAGTATGCTCCCAATTACCAGTTGCCGGGAGGTGGTTGCGGTCCGGGGCTCGTTCGGCTGAAGCACAGACCTGTCACAAAGCCTCAGTAAAACAAATATTTGATGAGCACTTTCAGTATTTTCCCCAAACACCATCCACTCGGTTTTAGAACCATAACAAAAAGTTGTCATTTATAATCATTATCAACAAATGTGAAATAACAGACACACGTGGTTCCAACAAGTGGTTTGTATTAAAATGGAAACGGCTGTGGATCGGATTTAGGGATTGTAATTATCCTCGTGCTTTCGTGGGAGAAATGATGGTCCCAGTAGCAGATGGATGGAGGATGAGGAGCCGGTGGCCGCACACGCGCGACCCTCAAGGTGTTTGCATGACAAAAGGCTGGGCGGTCACCAGGGTGATGATACATCACCATCACAGCAATATCAATCACAATTAATCACGAGCTGCGTGACATAAAGGTGTAATTTACATTTAAATAAGGCCGTAACTCATCTGCAGATGTGAGCGATACACTTGTCTAGTGTTTTGGTCCAAATGCTGCAGGACTCACACATTCCTGTGGTTTCATAGGGAACACACTCTACGTTTGATAAGGACGTTTAAATTTTTGTCATTTCTACTTTACTTTGCCTTTAGTTTTCCTCCCATATTTCCAGCCGTAGCTGCAGCCCAGAAAAAGCGCAGGATTCAAGCATTGGAAATCTACCGCCTTTAATTAGAGCAGGACAATTATCAAATGGGTCGGAAGGAGCTGAGAGGCGAGCAGGGAGCCCAGCTGTGATGTGAGTTAACACAGAGCGCATTAACCTTCACTGGGATCAGCGTTCCCCATCTGCAGTTTGAGACGTGGACCAATGAAAGTGAACGAGAAGAGTTCACAAAGAGACGCAGCCTTTGAGTCGAAGCTAAAGAAACGAAGGCGGGAGCTTAAAGAGGACGATGTGTGGCTCAGACCCGTCAGCGCTATTAGGAGGAATGGTCCTGATTGCTGTTCATTCGTCATTGTCTTTCAACACATTTCATCATCTCAGTGTTTTTTCCCCCGCGATGGAAAACGATTAGTCCTCAAATCCAGAAAGGTTGAGTTCAATGATTTCACTCTTGGATTTGCAAAGCAAACGTAGATCGTCTACAATGTGACTGTTATTGTGCCTCTGGTTCCTGGTTCCAGCGCAAAGCGTTGCTGTAACATGAGAGATAACATGAGATACGTCGCTGTGTAAAGGTCCAGACAGGGTCCTCACCCCTGGATGCCTGGTCACAGATCAGCGGCTCCAGCCAACACAAACATCACCTGAGCCATGAAGAAGAAACAACCAGGTGCCTCATTAAACCCTGTTTATTTGGACTGACACCAGTTACTCTGTGATTCATTACACTCTGTGTAAACACACAGTAATAACCTTCACGCTCGCTGTTAAACCCCCCCGGACCTGCATTTTCTAGCACTCGCTCTTCAAAGAGCTGCTTTGCAGGAGAACTGGGGCCATAATTAATTTTGGGGGGAAGCAGATGAAAGAACACGTTTTCGCCCAGAAACACAACGAGTTTGATAAAGCTGAATATCAAACCAACAGAACATCACTTCAGGCATTGTTACTGTAAAAAAATATTTACAATGAGGCATTAATAATAATCTAATTTATTTATGTAATGTAACAAAACAGCAACAAAAAGATTTGTCAATTTCGGAATAAAAAAAACTCTGTCTTATGAAAAGAACTGAGCAAATCTATAACAGGAGAGGATTAAAAAAAGCTCAAAGAGCTGAAGTACAAACTAAATCCATTAAATTTGATCTTATTAGAAGAGCATAAACCTAAGTTGCAGGAACAAACAAACAGCATCACAATGAAAGATTTAAGATTTGAGTCACAGCTGAGCTGAACATGAGGCCGAGTGGAGTCCGTCTAACATGGAGGACGTGGGGGGGGGGCAGGAGGTTCAAACCGTTCAACAGACATTCACATCCCGCTTAGCTGCGATCCTTGTGTTTGTGTTGTGTTGTTGAGCGGCTGTATCACAGTTCAGCCGCTGCAGCGTTGACTCGCAGAAGCGCAAACTCCGGCTGGAGGCAGCAAAGAGTTAAGAGCGCGGCATTAAAAAGAAGTAAAGGGTCTGCAGATGTAGCAGCCTGCTGTTTCTGGTCCCAGTGAGAAGATAAAACGCAGTGCAGCAAGTCTGCTTTTAATAACAGATCAGCGAGTTTAAATGATACACGCCAAAACAATTTAATGCGTTAAGGTTGTTCAACTCGCCCACGGACGAGCACCGAATCCTCGCTCACATCGATCACAGGCGCCGCCGGGGAAACGACAGAGACTTCGCTCCAGCGGGAGACAGATTCTGTGGTAGGATGAAGAACCGGGCCCTGGAGTTCTGGCTCTCCATCAGCGGTCATTAGATGGTGGGTTTGTCAACACACAGATAACTGGACCAGGTCTGCATGGAGCATCGTTAAATAACCAAGCCTGTGATTTGATGGGGATTTCTGAAAACAGCTGCTTTGAAGCAAAGCTTTATTTTAATAGCGGATTCTAAGAAATGAAACGATTTATTCAGTGGGAAAAACTAATAACTCCTCAATGACACACTTATACAGGAGGTAAATTGAGACAACAGCAGTTTCATCAGCGGTGGGGGGTCGCTGAGTCGGCTTTTATCTGAGAGGAGAGCTCTGTCACCAGATGATGTGAGCGAAAATGTAAAAATGTCGCTTCTGAGGCCGAGCTGTTTCATGTTAGTCATTGTTCCTTTGTCCACTGGCAAACATGTCGATTTATTTATGAGTCAAGGAGGGAAAATATAATAAAGTAAATTAGGCTTTTAAATCCTTTAAAAAAACAGAGTTGCAGTGATGAGAGTCGTCTTTTCTGCTGCTTTTTAAAGAATGCGGTAAATCAGGGGCCTGAACCGTATTCAATGCCTAATTTCCGCTCACCTAACAGCTGCAGGCGGACGCGCAAACAGATTCAGCAGCCTAGACACAATAAGCAGAATTGGATACGCTTTGGCAAAATGATTAAGCTTTTAATTTAAGTTGCCATGAAACTTTTTCCTACTGCTTGGCTTCCGCGTTGAGGCCCACGAGGAATAAAACATGAGCATTAGCTTTCTTTGGCGTGCGAGGACACACACACACACACACACACACACACACACACACACACACACACACACACACACACACACACACACACACACACAAATCCTTTCTAGGCTTTAGGTTCTACAAAAACCTAAGCTCCTAACTCGCCCTCTGAGGAATGGATGAAAACTACTTCATGACTTCCAATTGAGGCCCGGAGCTGCAGCAGCTGCGAGCGTAACCGTTCACTTGGCTTCCTCTTCGCTCCCAAGGCGACCGTTCCTCCCTGCTCCTACCACCGGTCCAAGATTTGGGCCCAACAGCTTCATTTAGGAAAACACACAGACGCATTGGAAAAGCTTTAACATGATACACGCACTGACAGCCGACATGAAACATATGTTTATTAGCCCTGAAAAAGACTTAATTGTTCCTAATTAGGCGTCGCAGCATAAACGTGCTAGCAGAGACCTGCTCTGACCTGGGGTCAGCCCATAAGGTAAGACAGGCACATGCTAATGATACATTAGCTAAAAAGCTAACGCCTGTCATCCTGCAGCAGGTTAATTACCTCGTTCAGCGTCCGTCCTCTCAACCGCTGCTTTGAATTCAAACCGCCGTTTGCTGTAGAGGAAGAACAGGCACTTTAGGAAAATCCAGCGTGGAATCTCAATAACGGCGGCAACAAATAACTAGCGTGAATAATTAGCTTGAGCTGGCGCTGGTGTGCAGCCTTGCACATTAAAAAGCTTATTGACTTAAGCGGCTCCTTTTAGCCTGGGTTTTATTTGACAGTGATGTTAAATCCGACAGGTGGATGCTGAAACAGGGCCGAAGGCGGCGCGTTTGAAACACGCGACGGGAAACGGCTTTACTGAGGTCGAATCTCACCCCAGAGCAGCGTTTCCCCTGGAGCCAAGCAAAGTGTGACGTCATCGCATCTCAGAGTCATCGTGAGGCACGTGAGGCTCCGCCGGTGGCGCGGCGCATTAAACGGGCTAAATAACAACACATTACTCTGCTGTTTGGACGGAGCTCGCGCTTCCCGAACTGCCGCCCCTCGCGGGACACGTTTCGGCTCATTGCGCCCACAAAGATAACGCAATAAGAATCCAAACCACGCCACAAATGAAAGTCCTCCGTGGAGCCACGCGCCCAACGCACGACCGCCGTGAGGTTCAGTATGAACGCGGAGTGAGCGTTTTACTCACTCATTCACTGAATCGATCCCAGGCAGGTCTGAGACTTACGAAGCACCTGTGAGCCGCATTTACATAAACATCCCCGCTCGGAACCGGCTCGCATTCATTCGCAGCTTAATGAGCTCATGCATCGTAATGCTTCCGTGCTACAGACGCATCTGTGGCTGTAATGAGATTAAATAGGATTCGAGCGCTTTGCAGAGTTTGTATCTGCTGACGTCTTCACTGTCGAACTGAGCTAATGTTTTACTTTTCCCCAAAGCCGGTGAAACATTGTATCAAATAAATGAGAACTTTTACTCGTGGACAAAAGACAAACAGTGTGATTCACTGGAAGGTGCGACCGAGTGGATTCATCATCCTCAGAAAAATCAATAAATGATTCTTGACTATTACAGCGCTGCTTTGTCCTCGTCGCCGGCTGCCATTAGTTACTTCTGATTGGTTGCCAGGCTGCCAGCAGGGGGTCCTTTCATAGGGGGCCGTCAGACAGCAGAGACGGATGGAGATGTCTGTGCGTTACCTTAAAAGAACCAAAACGTATTCTGCATTCACTTTGTGTTGGGACCTGCTTTTAGCTGGAGCCACAATCAGATTAACTCCAAACGCAGGCCAGAGAACGGTCATTAGGCCTCTGCGAACTCTCATTATACACGACACATGCATTAGTGTCACCCAGAAATATTCCCCAGAGGTAAATCACAAGCTTAGGAATAAACTAGCAACAATTTAGATAATTGGAGAAAAGCAAAGGCTCACAAAAGGCCCCGTGGGAACAGGCTGCTCTGCCTTTGAATACAACCTCGCATGGTCCTGTGCCGTTCGTCTCTCCAGACTGAACAATTAAACATCTCACCACTTCTACCTGTGACGTGACGGCAGCAGGACTCTCCCGAAGCCTGAGGCGTTTGATTGGTCGGAGTGTGAACAGATGCTGGAGTGATCAGTGACCGCAGGCAGGAGACGAGTCACAGGCATCAAACGTGTGAGGCTGCACGTTTGTGTTTAATCAAAGCTTCATCTCGCTCTCTTTATCCTCGTTAAATCTGAATCAACCACTGATAATTAACTGTGATGGAGCTCTGCATGGAATTAAAAGAGACGCCGCTAAGCAAAATGTTCACGCAGACTCATTTATTAGTTCAATGGATTCAATTAAGAGGAAACTCACAAAGCGTTGAGGCTCATGAAGTCACTTATTAAGGACATTTGTATTTAGAGGAAATGAAAATGACATTTTAGAGCCAATTCAAAGCCGCAGATCAGATCAGGTTTGATTCTGTGCTGCGATTTTCTGTTAGGACCATGTCAGCAAAGAGCCTTTAAACAGTAACTGCACCAAAGGCAAATCAAGTAATAAAAACCTAAATACTGAGACAGGAGGGTCTGGCGCGACTCAGAAACTGGATTTCAGTCAGATACACAGTCAATACTTCTTTCAGCGTTTCGCAGAGGTCACGGAGGCTTCTGCAGGTACATTATGCATTGAAGCGGCTGAAGAACAACGGGAGGAAGGAACAGAAGAAACGCAGCACACGCTGAACCGCCGCGCGATAATGAGCCTCCGCGGTCGGAACCGCGAGAGCGAAGCTGAAAGAGCAACGTTCGGGGCCCATTGTGGCTCAGAACCACTTGTGGGAACAGCAGGAACGGATGAGCTAAACGAGAAGAGCGAAGCACGAGGACCTTTTACCTGCTCCTCCTACACTTCTCAGCTGGCACTCGGTCCTTTTCGACAAATAAAATGGCCTTTTGTGCATTTGGTGGGTGTTTCCCGCTCCGACACACGTCTGCTTTTGCTCATGTGTCTCCCGGAGCAGAACCTCTACCTTTTAAAACAGCCGTCATGGGGGAATGTCAGGATGCGTTAGAGAAAAACCGGTGAACACAGCATCACAGCTGATTGTCATTGGACATTATGTGCCATCGTAAAGATGCACCTTCTCTTGTGGCACGAGATGGATCTATTCTGAGCTCCCACACGTAGTCGAACAGTAACTCGCCCTCATGTGGGACCGATTTAAGGCCTGCAACCTATTAGCTATTAGCTAAACTGAGCGAGTGGGCGCGGGCTCCATAATAATAACCCACACGGGACCGTCTGGATCATTTTGGGAACGTGTGGATGAATTCTCCTGGAGCCTCTGAGCAGCTGCAGGGAAGTCAATCTGGAGACAGAAAATGAAGACATTGCCATGGTTTCTTTCCCTCCACATCCATTCAGGTCACATTTTAAAAGTCTGACGCGTTCACTTGGATGCGACTCGCTGCCCCGGGGACCGGGACCAGTTTTGCACATCAAAGTGTGGAAAACAAATATGTGAAAAACATATTAAGGCGTTTGTGGCTTCAGAGGGAGATTCACAAAACGAGATAAATATCCTCCAGTGAAGTCACTGAGACGCTGAAGCGCTGAAAGACTGAGGCGAACGGCAGCTCCCGAACGAAGGGCCGAACATCCTCTCTGACAGCTCCCTTCATCCGTACTTTCACATGACTCAACACAGAAGAGAGAGATGTAAATAACACTGATGAAACTAAAAGCAAAATCTCCTGAATGTGCGTTGGGTCTTGAACTACTGTAATAAATAGCCCTCAAAGGTAATTAAGCTGATGGAGAGGACGATAAATTTATTGATTCATTTATTTTATTTTAAATTTGAAACTAACAAGGTTAATGTTTTTTAATACATTTTTAAATTCTTAATATTATTATTTAATTTCATTGAATTGAGTTATATCTGTTTGTGTCTGTTTTTCAAGAAAAGCTTTTTCCTAAACCAGTAAAACCAGAGCAGCGTGAGGGTTTGTCCAGGAGGCAATGAGGGGAGAAAAATGAAAAATGACACAGCCGGTGGAAGTAGTAAAATGTGAGAGCTCCCAAATTAAAGCTGCGCACGCAGGATAAGCAGCGATGTGGGTGATTAGATCTGAAAGGTACATTTGATATTTTTAGTAAAGCTGCAAAACCTTAACGAAACGGGTCCTTTTCCTCCCGACCGCTCTTCACGCTTCCTCTTCCTCCTCCTTTCATCATACAGTTCTTCTCTCTCGCTCACACCTTTTCAACCACACGCTGCTTTCGTGCCCACTGTCTTCCTTTCGCCACAATAAAAGGTGTTATTGAGTGTTTTTGATTAGACTCATTTCATCTTCTTCTTCTCCTCCAGCAGCACATTGTCGTTATCGTGTTTTCATCATTCTAGACTGTGAAAACACCAAAACAAAGCATGGTTAAACATTACAGTGACTTGTAACCAGTGAAAAAATGTCTAAAATGAGTATAAATCTGTTTCAGTTTTACGATTTTGAAAAGCATTAGGCGTTGAATGACTCGAAGCAGCTCGATTCAGGTCGTATCTGTGTCTTTGGCTCACATTCCTAATGACATAATAATAAAAATAATACTAGTGGTTTAAAACCGGTTTGTGATGAACTTATGGAAACTTCCATCAGGTCATTTCTGACTTTGGTACAATTACGCTGCCGGTAGAAAGAAAACTATGAAAACATCTATTTTAGTTAAATGATATGATTCTCTGAGGATGAACGAAGTCCAGGGAAATATTAAAAATCAGGCCCGAACGCCAAAGCTAATATTTGATCACTGGCAGGTGAATGTGAACGTCTGAGTAGAACAACACCTATAAAGAAGGAGCCGTGGAACTATTGAACTTAAAATTAATGGTGCTCATTGAAATGACCTGCGGTTGCGAATTCCTTAATGACTATTTTATTGATTCTACGATGCAATAAATTAAAAATGACGCAACGTTTCTTTTTCTGTGGCTTCAAAACAAATGATATTTCTTTTGTCATAAAATGCACTTTCTACATCAAATCTTAATAATCAAAAGTGAGTTTGAGATAAATAAAAGCAATTCTGCCCGTAACAAACTCAAGAGTGAGAGGATTTTCATTAGCGACATCAGAATGTGGACACGCGTTCTGATGGGTTTGTGCCGTGTTTCAGCCTGACCACCTACGAAATCTGGATTCTGCAGCACAGACTGATATTTAAGACAAAGGTTTGTGCTGCTCAGCTCAGAGCTGCAGCGCGTGGAGCCAGGTCCATAAAAATGCTTTACGAGTGGAAGAACCTGACTGACCTTAACGGGCCTCAGATCTCACACCGCATGTGACACGTCTGTGGATGTAGCGAGCGAGGCCTTTTACTGTAGCTCATTCTCATTCACCAGCCTTTCGGGTCCAACTCTGTGGCTTGAGGCCACTTTCCAAAACTTTGTGGAAATCCTTCCCAGAAGAGTTATGGGAGCAGATGGATGCCTGACGTTTGGACTGAGACGTTCACGGGAGGGAGTAGTGTTCCGGTGTCGGATTATTTTTGGCTGCGAGGCAGAAAACTTTACTGCTTGGGAAAATCCTTGTAATGAAATGTTATATAGCTCTGTAACACAGCGGCCGACGCTGTCGCACAAACCTGTTCTCCAGTTTTATCAGCTGCTCGGGGCACAAAATCCAATGCAGCCCACTTGACGCCTGCTTCCTGATGAATCGGAGGGACGGTATAAAACAATGACAACAACCTGCAAGGAAACATGGCACAAAACCAGTTGATGCCACTGAACTGAAATATTGGCCCTTCAGCCCGAGAGGCGCTAGCACAGAATGGTTAAAATTCACACGACAAATAAGCTCAACACAAACAATGAGTCAAGTAAGAGCTCCACATCTGCCTGAAAGCCTTAACTTCAACTGAATGTGATGGGGCCATGAACTAAAGCACAACACGCTGGTGCCGTCTGATGTGGGTCCAACCCGAAGACAAGCAGCCAAGGTGGTGCTGTCTCCTCGGAACCGGGGACCCGACCTTGCCTTCGGCGCAGCGCTCACAAACAGACGGCCGATGGCAAAGCACCCCTTTGATGCAGAGAGCAAACGGGTCGACCGGGTTTGCAACAGAACCGGCTGCTGCCGCCTCCACGGTGACACATTCCCCTGATGTCTAGCGGCATTTGTCTTCGCGGCTCGGTGGAACGGCCTCGTTTCCTTTCATAATCACTCACCAGCCTTCCTCTAAGACCGTTCAGCATCCAGCAGCACTTCTGCTGAGGGATTGTGTGTGATTTGTGGGTCTAGTAGAAAAAGTCATTTCTTCCCAGCTGAGAAAAATTCAACACGTGCCCGAGTTGAAATGCACTGAATTTAAAGTGAAACAAGGAGAAAAGGCCGGCTCTCCACTTTGTGCCTGCATGCACACTTTGAGGACAATGCTGCAGGATGTTGACTGGAACACGAGCGTGGCCTCGGCCCAACTGGCCTAAATCAGCAGGAATAATGAAGAGGTGCTGATGGCTGCAGCCTGAGGCTCACACCAGTCAGCGACTCCACAGCAGCGTAAATAAATAATACTCAAACTCCTCATTGTTTGTGATGCTGGACTGGTTTAAATGTGAGTCATCACAAGTTAACGGTGATAACACAATGGGTCGGTGACAGAAAGAACCTTAGCGTGTTACACTACAAGTTCAGAGCATCCATCCATCATCTGAACAGCTGATGGCGGCCGATGGCGCCAAACGCAGTCGTTACTGGGCGGGAGTGGAGCAGGCGTGTATTTAAAACTCAGTCTTCACGTGCAGCAAAACCGAACCTGCTTCTACGACTAACGCTTTGCATGACATCATTTTGTGGTGAAAACCCTTCAGGTCCTGATGTGTAAATCAGTGTGTAGAATAAAACGAGTCACTGAGCTCAAACATAGCAGGATCGTATTTAAATCTGTAACTTCACTACGCCCTGCTCTAAAAGTAAATATTGCACTGGCTTAAAATGTTTTTTTTATTCCTCAATAACGATGTGATCTCATCTCTGAGATCTCTGATCACATATATAACCAGTGTTTTTCATGGAAATCTGCACCTGACATTTTGAAACTACCTGTGTAAATTCAAATATTTGGGCCCGGTTGTGAGTCCACAGGGAAATTTAGAGCACATTCACACATAACGACCTTTGAGACCATATGACCCCCAATAAATTTCACTTTGAATAAAATACTAATGCTGTGTCAACAACTATCAGCCAATTAGAGCAGACTTCAGTCCAGTTTGAATGTCTCACTGTGACTTTAAAAGAATCAATAAAAAAAAAAGCTTTTAATTGGACAAATGACAACAAAACAGTTATTATACAGAAGAAAGGGGCGCGTTGGATTGCCTCGTAACTAGATGTTATTTATGACGTACTGAAAATGCCTCACAGCCGCTCAAAGAAGAGTTTGGCCCAGGTCTTCGAGTCAGCTTTGAGTAACAACATCCAATCTATTCCCATTTTAAAAGCAAGAAATCACTCACGAGCTGAAGGAAAAGTGTTTGAACAGAAATACACGAGTTGGTGAATGAGCCAAGAGTAACAGCTGACAGATTCATAGTGGACACGATAAAACGCTGGTTAACATATAGGCTCCTTGAAGCACACTGATGGGAATCGTCCCAGCCTTTAGTTGAAGGGACAGATTTACTGTCCTTTACAGGAAATGGGAAGAAGCTGCCGACGGTTTAGTCAGAGCCAACAGGCAGGTGGCTTCTGGCTCCGGTCCACGTTTATCATCCTAATACCTCTAATCTCATATACTCTAATCTCAACTGCTCCACCAACAAAGCCAGCGATTTGTGCACACAAATGATTTTCATCAATGCGACCAGTGTAAGCATCATAATAAACTGAGGCAAGCTCATATTCAGCATCAGCCAAATCAGAATGTTCTCTCACAATGAGTCAAACAGCAAAAATAAAGACAGAAAACGGCCTCCTGCTGTGGAGTCAGGCCTGTGGTCATAACTGACCCTGGGTCTGTGCTGGACCACTGTGCTTCCACTACAGCTGGAAGCACCCGGCACCGGCAGCCGTCATGCATCAGTGGATCCGAACGTGAGAGGAGCGGAATGATCCAGTTTTTAAGATTGTAATGTTACTTTTAAACATTGAAAGCAGTGTAATTATACACAACGTCCCTGGAGCCACATCCTGATGTGAAATATGAGAGAACTGTAATTAAGAATTACCGATGGAGAGTAGACAGGTTAAAAAAATCTCACCCATACAGCCCTGCTTTAACTATGGAGGCATTTTCTATCATCTCGTCACACAGAGAAAGACTCAGCAATTATTTCCTGCTGTAATGAAGAATGTGCCATTGATGGAATTATTTGTTCTGCCCAAAGGCAGAAGGAACAGATACGCCGATCCGTCAGAGACGTCTACGCCTTTCACTGCAGTGACTAATGTCACAGTGACACATGGCACAAAGACAATTTCAGGACACTGGCCTCAACTAAAGTGAGTGAGTCTGGAAAAATGAGGCGGCGTCCGCAGATGAGGGAGCGATGAAAAGGCCGTTATCAGAGTGGAATAACCTGCACGAGACGGGCAGGTCTGGGAAACCAGTGCTCCCAGAGGTAAACCAGTAAAAAGGTTTAGGACAATTAGAAGAAAAATGGAGGCAATAAGCAAGAAAGGAAACACAACGTGGATCCAAATAAAACCCAGGAACCAGAGACGCGCCGTAAACTTCAGCTTTAAAATCATCCATACATTTTTCTAAAGGCTGTTCCTGTTAATGGTCCCAAGGATCAAGCCACGTGCTGGTACACAGACTGAAACTTCTCCAGATCACCGCTGACCCACCACCAACTAGGTAGACGTCCACCTGACTTCACCTGCTCCCATTCTCATTCTGAGCAGTGCATCCGGAGGCAGCTAACGCGTGGATAAACCTGCAGCCTCCAGCAGAAATGCAAAGACGCCGCGGACGCCTGGGGAGCTCTCGCCCCACAGGTTGTTTTCATTCTCAAACTTTTAGACCCAACCGGCACTGAAGATTCAGACAGATCCCTCTGGAAGCACAGAAATAAAATATGCCGCTTTTTCTGCAGTCAGTATCTGTAAAGCAGCTGCATCTACAGGTGGTTGGTGCCGCTCCTCTCAGAGGAGTAGACAGTGTATACTGAGCAGTCTGTGAGTCTGAGATGCAGCGAGGGACAGCGACTCTGTGGGGACCATGGGGTGGTTGAGGAGGTGTCACAGGTGGGCGTCAGACCCAAACGCGGTTCTAGAGCTCGTCCCTCTGCTGCGCGTCCTGCAGCCAGTGTCTGTAGACGGCCACTGGATCCACGTTCCAGTGCTTGTGGAAGGAGATGGCCTCCTGTGGGGAGATCAGCGCCTCCGCGTAGTCCTCGGGCCGGGCCTGCGGCGAGAAGAACCAGCAGAGCCTCAACTGATAACGGTTACGCTCCTGAATTTGACTGTTTTGGAACCAGACGCACAGACTGTGGAGGGAAACAAATCACGGCCACGACTGCATCCTCTGAGGTGGATCTGTGCTTTGAAAATTGGCCGCCTGCCCCTCGAGTGGATTGTCGCTCGGCTGATTTAATAATCAGTCACACAGGTTCGACTTATTGATCTGTGAGCTGTAATTGTGAGTTCTCATCTTTGCCGTGCAATAATAAGTGAGGGTGGAGGTGTGTGTTTCAGGCGCGAGCCTGTGTGGCTCTGCTGACTTTGAACATTTCACACTGTGTTGCACTAAATCCGATTTGTGTGGAACCAGTAACCTGAGCTTCCATCTCGCGGTTGTTTTTTTTGCATTATTTCAGGCAGGCATTAAACCGCGGCCTCGTCTGAGCCTCCGCTCGCTCCACGACGTTTTACTGGCTGCACTCATTTGACATGTGGTCGGGGTTTCAACATGATTCACGCTCTCGTAGCAAATTCCTGCTTCCTGCACTCACAGCAGCCGAGATTTTTAATAATCTAAATTAATAATAATAAATAATTCTAACTGGTAGTTTCACAGCAGGATGTTGAAGATCTATTGATGTTTTGCTTTAATTTTTAGACTTTTCCGTTGTATTTTTATTATTCAGTCATATTTTCTGTAACGTATCTTTAATGTATCTAACAGAGTTTGTCCTGACACGTCTGCTCTTCGTCTTTAGGCAAACGAGTCCTCTTGAAAAGCATTTATTGCCATTAAATCTGTGTAAACTTCAACTACACAAAGCTATTATGAATAAACTTTTCACATTATATTAAATATATAAGGTTTGTATCGACAGCACATGTGAAATACTGCCTACAACAAAGGAATTATTACAGCTAACCTGGTCATATTTTTATCTTTAATAATTTATTTTTTTATGTTTTTGTTATATAAATAACATATTTTCCCTTTTTCATTCCCTGTATGGTTTAATTATTAAAACAAGCTGACTTGTTTTCCTGTTTAATTTCTAATTATTTCATACAACTCTAAGGAAGACAATTAAAATATATGAATCGATTTTTAAAATGCAATACACTAAATCTTTCCTTTAATAATTAAAAAGCCCATTTCTGTTATCTTGTCTTATCTGGTCATTTTTTTGTGGACTGGATCCAAATAATTCCCACTGAGTTTCTCTTTCCAACATCTGGACAAGGCAACAGGCATCACCTGCATCTGTGACACTTCTCTGTGCTTTTACTTATTTTTTTTTTAGCTGCCAGAAAATCTGGTCCTTCCTGCAAAGGAATCGCAGCCAAAGGTCTGAGGCAATAATCCAGCCTTGTGCTTCTGGCACCATGTCGCAGGCAGAGGGGAGGATTTCACAGCGTGGTCCTACCTGGTGGAACAGAGGGCTGTGTGTGACGGGGACGCGCAGCGAGGTCAAACACCTGCCCAGCACCATGTCATCAGGAGCCTCATCACTGTAGCAGCTACAGCCACTGGACAGCAGCCTGGACACGGCCGCCCTGCTCAGCACCATCCTGCGCACACACACACACACACACACACACACACACACACACACACACACACACACACACACACACACACACACACACACACACACACACACACACACACACACACACACACACACACACACACACGAGGAGAAAGAGCCTGAGAATTATCAAGATACGCCTCCATGCAGTCAATATTAGCATGAAACCGAGCTGCAGTTTAGTTCCAGGACGAACAAACATTAAACGCGCTGCTCTGTGCAGCCGTGGATCACCCCCCTCCTCCTCACCCCGCTCCTCCCGTGGTGTAGCTGTACCCGCTGTGAACCAGGCCGTAGCCGTATTTCTCCCCCAGGCTCAGCGCTTCCCTCGGGTCGTAGCAGCTCAGCAGTCGCCGCAGACGGGGTAAGCTGAGGATTAACAACAGGCCACGAACAGGACTGTCACACGTAATCCTGGAGAGAGAGTATAGGGTTTGTCACGTCTGTTACCTGATGAGTGTGTCATCATCGACCACGAGCAGCCAGTCAGCCCTTGGCACCGCTGGACTCAGGAAGCGCCTTAAAATGGCAAACGTCTTTCCACAGTGTCCTGCAGGAAGACGGCGGCTCAGAAAGGGCTCGGATCCACACAACCCGGCGGCACCGCCTCACCTCTGTCGGTGTTGGGCAGACCCAGGTTGACGGTGGGGATGGACGCGTCCCACACGTCGCTGTAGTACTCCAGCAGCGCAGCCTCCTCCTCCCAGGTCGCCTTCACTACGGGCACTGGAGGAGAGACGAGGCCCAGTCAAGTCTCCACACACACTGGGAGCTTCATCCACTAGAATAAGGCCTGAATAAGCACATGCTCACTGACTGCAGCCACATTAAAACAGCAAAAGCTCAATCAGCACAGTTAAGTTCCATCCTCAGAAAACACAAATTATACCATTATACACTGAGACAGCTTGTTGTTCAGGTCTAACAAGGATGTTTAAAGTTCCCACAACAAAGTGTGAACAATCTGTTCTCTCCACTTTTTGCTTTTAAACAGCCACTACACACGTCCTGCTTCATTCTGACCCAGAACTGAGTGACAACCACGCTTTGGATAATTATCCAAACTGCAATTTCAGCAGACAGTGGAGATGAGGCTTGAATTTAAAGTTTTCATCCGGCAGGTTAAGTGGGACTGGACGAGCAGCCGACTGTTCAGCAGGTAAACAAAACAGCAGCGATAAATCAAAATGAGGCCAGACTTTGCAGCTGGAAGTCATTATCATTTCATTTTTATTCATTTTGCAGCCTAAAAAATAAATTTGGGAGATTCGGAAATGCTGATAAATTGCTCTGGGAGAGTTTGAGGCGCAGAAAGGTGGACGTTTCACTGGCGTTTGTGCAAATGGATGTGACAACAGGGTCAGTGGAGAATAAAAAGACAATGGTCGGGCACAGACACAGGTTCTTTCCTGAATGAATCTTCTCAGGTTCCGTCTTTTGCTACTCATCATGTCAGTCGTAGAATATATGCATAGACACATGCATTCAAGGAGTGTGTCCAGATGTTTTCAGATGTGTGTGTGTGTGTGTGGGGGTGGCACCTGAGCACTTGGAGAATTTTAAATGAAACTCTATACGCACCTCGTTGTGCGTGGAACTTTTGACATGTTTTCACAGCAACAAATAAATCTTCTTTTGAGACAGGATCTCCCTGAAAAATGTAGAAATGATCATATACAAAATGATGCCATGTCAGCATTAAATTCCGTTTCTTTGAGTTTTCACTGAAATGTGCCACAGTCTTTAACTTTAACGACAGCTGAGCTGCGTGTCTCCTGCCAGTGATGGAATGAATGTGTACATACACAGTCGGGCAGGTAGCTAGTAAAGGTGGTAGCGCAGCTGTCTCTCGCCGTCGTACAGAACTCTGGGACCGGCGTCAGCTTTCGCCCGTTTCCTTCATCCCAGATATACAAGGCAAGCTGCACAATACAAACACAGTCAGCAGCAGATTTCAGACATAGTTAAAAACTGACTAACAGTCTTGGTCCTCCACAGTGAATCTTTGCTTCGCTTCGCTTTCCATCAAAGTCACTGATTTATTCTGTCTAAGTCGTAGGAATTCAAAGCGCTCTCTGCTCAAAGTGGATTTGTGTTTTGCTGCAACGCAACCTTTCTTTGACAAGGAATTTACTGTAAATATAAATTTGACTCCTTCAGTCTGTGCTAACAAGGATTTTACAAGCGATATCACACTGTGATATAATACACTGTGAGCTCCTACATTAATATTCTACCAGTGCGTCCATCACACGCTGCAGGCAAAGGCAGCTCCAGGGGTCTGAGAGCTTTACCACAAAAGACTCATCAGTCACCGGGGAAGATCTTCACTACAATTCAGTTACTAATAGCTCAGTTATTAACAGACAGTGACAGACTCAGGAAAGTATTAGACGTTGTTTTAAAGTACCTCATGTTTCCAGTCGATGGTAAAATCTGACTTCAGGTGCTCGTGCTGAAGCCGCTCAGCAAGTCTGAAACACATGATGGTTGGAACATAAATTAACTTATACAAAATGCTGCAGTTCAGCTCCTACAGACGGCGATTCCTCGTTGGGATACAGGTTTCCTAAACAGCCCCTGTGGTGTTTTCACGACGCTCACGCTGGCAAGGAAGAGCACGTTCACGTCCAACTGTTCCCCTGAAATCTGAGCCGCGCGTCAGCGGGTGTAACATAAATACACAGTCTGCAACCGGCAGAAACAAAAAAATAAATAAATCAGACTGAAAGCAAAAATGTACTAATACAGGAGAGTATCAAGGGAGTGCTTAACAGGCAAAGTCTCCACAGTGCAGGACTGTAATAGTAATGAGGGAATAGATTAAAGAGGCACAGACGGTGGGAAGGCATCGAGCAGATGCAGCAGCAGGAAACCAGAAGAAACTGAAGGGATAAAAAATAATGACCCTGACAGTGGAGGTGACGCTGCAAGAAGTAACAATGATGCTTAAAATAGGGAGGCAAATCCAAGGTAGATGCTCCGTTCTGTCCATTACAGACGAGCAGGTGTGTACACACACAGCAGAGAATAACTGGAAGACAGAGACATACGGAGGACGAGTGGAAAAAAAATGTATTGTGAAAAAAGGCCACAGTGAATATTCCAAAGCACGCACATCATCCATCAAACATGACGGCGCGTCTGTTCTGCCGCCAGGGGGAACGAGGAGGTTTCACAGAAGCATTTCTCTGTGTTCCCATCCAGGCTTAATACATCAATCTTTGCAGGACACCGACCCTAATCATGGGGTCAGAGAGCTTTTCAGGGTGACTGGGAGGAAGGCCATCGAAGGAAATAAGCCTTAAAGTGTTTAAAAAAAAAAAAAAGTGTTTTAAGCGAAATGTGCTGTCGGTGTAACTGATCTAGTGAAGGGACTGGGCTTCATTCAGCGCGTCTAGTAATAACGGCTTCCGGTGCAACCCTGAAGGGATTGTATGTCTGTTACAGCCCTTTCTTAAAAACCTCAACTAAACCACGCGCTGGCACCAAACACACCTGTGGAGCAGCGCGGTGCTGAGAGCCCAGCCTGCCCCGGGGTCAGGGTAACCAAACGAAGCGGGGTCCTCGGAGAAAGCGTAGTGGTGGATGATGGAGGCCTCGTTGTCATGGAGACGCTTACCCAAAAACCACTCCTGCGAGTTGCAAAAGAAAACGGAACACGATGACACGAGCAGAATAATACGATTTGTGCAACGATCGAAACCGCGACCGTCACAGGAAACGACAAGCATTCGAGTGGTTACGTGAGTAAACAATGTGCAGGACAAACACCCTAAACAGGCTGTCGACCTCGCCTGCAAGAAACAAACCTCCTCTCTATTACACTGACAAAGATTAAGCAGCCGAAACCCAAACGGCTCGTCCTCAGGTGCAGAGCCATCCATTTTCTCTGCTGTGTGTCACTGATAAAATGATTGAACCCAGGCTTCTGGTTCCTTAACCAAAGAAACAGAAGCCGGAACCAAAACTATTCATCAGAGCGACGCCACACTTTCACCCACCACTGTAAAAACTGCATACATCACATAATCAAGTGTGAGAGACACTGGTTCACTGCACAACAATCCTACGTCCATATGGAACACAGGGACGTGCTCATAGTTACATTATTTATTTAGTTATAGTTAGTTTACATTATTAGCAAATATGAAGGCAGATACGACCTCCAACAGTCACTATGTCTATGAGCTCTGCAGTCATAGACAGATGTGCTGCTTCGCTGGCTGTTCTGAAAAACAGAAGGGTGCAGCTACATGAGGCCAGCGTTGTTTAGTGTCCAGCTCACCTTTTGCTCTTCGTATCTGTGGAGCACCTGCAGCAGAGCAGCCAGTGTGACTCTGGTTTCCTCCTGTAGGAAGACGAACCAGGACGCTGACGGGCCGTAGGTGGAAGAGAGGCTGAAGACACCCATAGAAAGCCATTAGCTTCAGATCGGCCCAGTGGGAAGCATCAAGCCTTTAATAATCTGATACATTAAGTGTGTGTGTGTGTGTGTGTGTGTGTGTGTGTGTGTGTGTGTGTGTGTGTGTGTGTGTTGCTCACTCACTGAGGAAGCGCAGGGAGGATGCTCCAGATCCCATCATAGTCTGACAGCTCGTGCAGGAGCAGAACCAGCGGGAGTCCCTGCATGAAACGACACTTCATGAGAGATGAAACCTAGTTTCTGTGTAATTCATATTTATTATATGAATTACACAGAAACTAGGTTTCATCTCTTTGACCATAAATGTCAACAATGCGCTAAAACAGGATTAGTGTGACTGAACCCCACCAATGAGTGTTGACTTTACAGTAAATATATTCATTGAATTTTTTTTTTTTTGTAGGCAAATCTTCTTGTGTTTTTAAAGGAATTTTGACTGAGGGAAGAAAGTGATAGTGCCAATTGTTACCACTAGGGGGCACATGGGAAAGTACAAAGACTTCCTGGACACCACGACACCCAGATGTTTTAATGACAGCGTGGGAAAACATTGCTTCAGTTGATTGATGGGTGTCAGTGGACTTTCAAGCGCTTGAGGAGGTGCCTCAAACTAACAGTAGTTAGACGGAGCGTCAGACCTCACTGACAGCTTGACACCTCCAGACGATGCAGCGATGCTGACAGATGCGCTGGATGCACCTGAACACGCTGTCTGACAACATGTGCACAACCTGCGGTGAGCGGCTCAAAGGTGTTCCCAGGTTTGAAAGTGATGAGAATGAGGCAGAGTGCCCAAAGAATTCATGAACCACAGCTCATGAGATTTAAACCCAGTCTCTCCCAACAGAACAACCACGCGTTGCTGGTTCTTCTGCAGATCAGGTAGATTTATTCCAGACCAAACAGTTGACCTTCAACACAGAACTACATCAGAGTCTAAGTCAGACCCTTCAGGTTACACGACAGGAGAGGTTTGTGGGTTTTCCATCTCGGTACTCAAGGCTCAGGATGAGCTGTTTTTAGCTGTGGGGCTGATTGGTGAGCTTGAGCGGAAGATTGCTGCTGCTTCTCTGCCCTGACCTGTCCTCACGGAACTCAATATGACTCATTCCGAGTCAAAGACATTCATCACCACTCAGCCTAAATACATCTGTGACATGATAATGAAGTCATTTACTAACAGGCATTATTTATTCCCATTTGACTGGAAGAGAAAGCTTCCCTTTTGAGCCTAATGGAGGCTGACGTTCACACGCAGCTTCACGGGGGCACTTCAGCTTCTGAGGACGTGAAGGGCTTTTAACCGTCTGCTGTGAGCGTTGTAGTGAGATGTGGCCAAAAGGCGCCGAGGCAGCAGCAGCAGCAGCAGCAGCAGCAGCAGCCAGAGATCTGGGCTAAAACCGTCACAGACCTCAATCAGTCCAAAGAGACACAGCTGCTTGTTTTGTCTTGACTGCGTTGCTGTGAGTGGACGGACGTTTGACGTAACCCTGCGACAGCGTTCACCCCTGGGTTAATGAGCTGTCAGGAGAGGCCTCTCATGCGCCTCGCCACGCGTCAAACACTGGAGCGGCGGAGGCTGCGAAGGACAAGCGAGCACTTAGGAAAATCAGCCGACTCCATTCACCACCGACGTCTCGCTTTTATTTGACCATCGCTCGCTTCTGTGGAAGTGCTTTCTTATGAATGAACATCACAGAAACATTTTCAGCTCAATATAGGCTCATAAATCATATCTGCTTTGAAACTAATTATATTTACAGATACGCTCATTAGCTTTTTGTATTTTCTCTTGTTGATTGGTGCTTTAACAGGTTTGGAGCCAGTGCTCCACAGTCCATAGACATAGAATCGGTTTAATTGGTGGCTCATGGGAGTGGATGTGAGATTGAATGGTTGCCTGTTTCTATGTGTTGGCCCCATGATGGACCGGCGGGTCTTCGGTGTGTGCTCACGGGAAAAGCGGTTAAGACAAATGGAAAAATTTTTGTGTTTAAAAAAAAAAGGTTTATGCGACACTTAAGAAATAACCCTGATCCTGAACCAGCCGTGCATGTGCTGTCTGGTTAGGTGTCAACCCAGTCTGGCATGAACAGAAGCTGCAGAGGGTATTTCAGAATGCCAGCAGCATTTACGGCCACTCAGACGCATCATTTCAGTCCATCACATTCACGCCATCACACGTAACCACCGTTCCACCCACTGAACATCACTTACAAACGGGCTCATGGCGCTATTACCTGTGATGGTTAACAGGATTCACACTCCTTCTGAGTTGAACGGCTCAGCAGCACAATGACCCTAGAGGTCAAAGTAAATCTGCTGCAAAATGGCTTCAGAAACACAAATGCAGGGTCCCAACAGAGGCGTCACACATGCTGGGAACAGAGGAGCCCGAGGTCAGTGCTGCTGAAGCTGATTTATTCAGTTATTAAATCCGTTCTTCACCAACACTGTGCATGTACAGTGACTTCTTAGAGGTTGTTTTATTAGCTCATACATTTTGTTTTTACGTGTTTGTGACTGTGGCGAAGATCTGATCCCATTTTATGCAGAAAACCAGGAAACTGCAGTGTCGTGACTTTTTCTTGTGAGCACTCGTCCTGTATTTTAATCTGTTTCGCTGACAGCTTCCATCTGAGCTTCACAGCTGCGGTGGAGGTTATTTCTACTCATGAATGACTAACAGGGGGTTTGTTAACTAAATGCTTCTTCGGTGCAGAGATGTCCCAAATCATCCAAACAACCAAACTCCACTTGTATCAGCACATAAAGAAATAACAAATAAAAACCGTGGTTGCAGACAGACACACGTGTGAAAATCACGTTGGAGGAGAAATCAAAGACTCATGCATGACTGTCTGTGTTTCATCCACCAAGTCCAGTTCATCCAATAGGACTGTAGTTTGTCTCATGTCCATAAACGCCTGTCATCTCATTTCACCATGTACAGACACATATTAAATAAAAATACAGTGAGCGCAGACCGACCTTCCCGGCTCAAACAGAGCAGCTCTGTGCCAAGAAGGACACCTATTGGTACGAGTGTAACACCACAGCACAGCATCAAATCAAAGTCCACATTAAAAATGGGAAAGCGTGCGGCATCATCGTCCTGTCATTAAACACCAGCAGGCACTGACACAAAGCTGTGAGCACATAATGGTAATTACAAAACAGACCCACTGCCCATAAACCTGCCTCCAGCATTAAGATCCCTCAATAGTTTAATCATTATAAATCAGGCAACTAATGTGTCTGCAGCAATAAATGACCTACATACATAAAGAATGAAGCCATTTATTCTTATACGGATCATTAAAACTCTAGTTGCTAACTTCCTTATTTTATTAGTTGTACTGGAGTTAATATTCTAGTTTAAGTGTAATGAGTAGAAGCATCGAGCGTCAAACCCGGTTTGTTACCTGTGCCAGTTCAGCCGCCTGCTGCAGAATCTCCGCCCTCCTCTGAGAACCTCGGCGTGCATGGTAGGAGCTCCTCTGGCTCTGGATCACGAACGCCACCCTCTCCAGTCCTGGGAGGCACCAGAAACAAAGAGGTTTTAGCATTAATTAAAGCCAGTCTTATTCATGTGAGCTGTGCAACCCCCACTGCAGACAAGTGCACTTTTTAGCTTTTCTAATGAACATTAAGCATTTAAGTGGTGTCTCATAATTATTAAATCCCTGAAAAAAATCCCTTATGAGAGCAAACCAGAGATTATCTCAAGCATTTCAAGGGTTTCAGAAGAGAGTGTTGCCTTTTAACAAAGAAATGGACACAAAGAGATAGAGAAGGCGCTGAATGTTCAATCATAGGCTACACTACAAGGACGTCATATAAAAACCATAAACAACATGGTACAAATAGGTTTTGGGATTCTGTTCTGAGGAGCTCTGGGGCTGCTTTGGCTTCTCCATTTATGAAAACCTGAAGCGTGTGGAAGGTGGGATGAGGTCATTCAACTATCAGAAGACTTGTCTTTGAGCAAACTAAAACTCGGACATCAACGCACTTTTTATACCTTAGTAATTTCCATTGGATTTTGAACGTTTCAAATAAATATTCAGCACATAAAATTCCGTTATCGACAGATATATTCGCAGTCTGCAGTGAAACCTGTCACTCACCAAAGGGTCCCTGTACAGAATGCTGGTGCCGCTCCTGCTGCTCTGCTGCCTGTGAGGAGTCGAGAGTTCAGTCTGACAGACCGCTGAGCCACGCGAGGGAAAATATGACAAGAAATCTGGTTGCAGCACTTACATGAGCGTGACCTGTGCGTCTGTCTTCAGCGAAGGCACCTGGAGGCAGCAAAACAGCTGATACAAGCAACTAATTAGTGGTCTGTCCATCAACAGAGTCATTTACAGCAGCTGGAATATGGGACTGCATTTATAAGTAATGTATGAAGCAAAACGACAACGCTGCATAAATCACTGCAAATAAATTCTCTTTAGGTTTGAACTGAATGTGTCAATCTGAGCCCAGAGACGCACACACATCCATCATTAATAGAGTTACACATACAAACAACCAAGTGGTCGGACACAGCAATGCAACAGTCCTGCTGGTGAAAACAAGGCTTTCCAAATAACACTATGTAGATGTAGAACTAAGCTTTGTAAATAAATGTAAATAAATACTGACTCAGACGGGCCGGGCGTCTTATTATTACACTGACGTACTGTATGTCTGAAATGCAGCTCTGATTTGTCTCTCGTTGCTCCTGATAAATGAGGGCCCATTCAAATCAGTCACTGAAGGGCCAGTTTAGGAATAATAAATAAATAAATCTTGGCTTGAGTGCAAGAGACAAGACACATTTGTCAAGTGAGTCACTCCCGAACGTGCTTTTCAGGATTTAAATCCTGCCAGAAGCCAAAAGAGAACATCATCCATATGACCTCCCACCAACAGTGGCAATTTAGCATCTTCACGCTCAGTTTCCACCAAAATGCTCCAAAAACAAATTAGAATGTGGACAGAATAGCAAAATATTGGCTGAGGTGCGAAGCTTTAAGCCTTGCACCAAATCTACAGTACACAAACATCTGACTGGTCTGTAAGTGACATGAGATATATACATATTAATTAATGGGTGTTCGCTCTAAAGCTGGTTTACAGACAGGGGACAGGGGACGTTTGTTAGGTAGAATAGGCTTTATTGATTTAGATTCATTTATTCAGCTCTAACAACAGATATTTAATTATGCAACGTTAACGCCAGATACTACATGATAACTGTTTTATGATCGATCTCAACCCGAAGAATTTCCTTGTTTAAATTCCACAATAAAATATATCAATTTGTACACTGCCTGTTTATCGCGCTCAGAGTTTATTTTAGCTCAGTGGTCATGGAAAACGAGCAAATTCGTACTTTGAAACAAACGATCACACATACTGTCCACTAATGACGTACTCTGAGTGTCGTTATACTATTTTACAAAATTTACTTTGAAGGCCTAAGGGAAGTATATTCCGCTCTTGAACGCTGGCTATGTAGCCACTGCTAGCAGACTAGCTAGCTGATACAGTAGACAGGTCGCCACTTACCGGCCCACAGAAGGAACATGGCTGGTAGGTTGATTCCGTTAACCAGACTGTGACGTGACACGATCTCCATGGCGGCTGGACGTGTTTGCAGTCACGGTCATTCCATGGCAAACTGCAGACATTTGTTATCTACAGTTCTGAGTGCTAATTTAGGCGCGAGGCTGTAGCGACCCCTGGCGGACACTAAGGGTTTAGGCCGCTGCTTTTACAGTGGGGAGACTGGAGGCTCTGAGGGGAATTACACATTTACTATAAACACACAAGTTACAGTAAACTCCTCTAAATACTCAACTACTAAGTTTCTGTTCACATGTACCTCTGTCGAACTGTTTTCAGAGGGAACGAATAAAATGCAACCTAATAAAAACAGTCAAATTTAACTACACTGAAAACTTTCCACACTGTGCAAACGCTGAACCATCTACTAAACTTTAACATTGCACATGTGTTACATAAACATGCAGATTCTTCCATCTGTGTTGTTGGTGGAGATTCTCAGTCATCAATACAATTTACAATACAATGACTCAGTGACTATCACAGACAAAACATAAATATGCAATAACCACTGTTGGATGTGACATAGCGAACTGCAGTTTATTTGTTCATTTTTTGTAAATAACTATAGTTAAAACTGTAAGTAATTTGTTTGTTTTTTGCCACAAGAGGGAACTGTTGGAAAAAATATTGCATTTAATCGTTGAAACATGTTTTGCTGAAACCTTGATAGCTGTGCTATGGCCTTGAAGCTCTCTCCCTTCTGCTCTGCAGAAACAGGGAGTACCAGTGTGTAGCATCCTTATCTCATGTGCCCAATGCTGGCTTTGTGCACAAAATATTTCCCACGTACGATGTGACTATGCACCATATGAATAGAATACATATTATGAGCTGAATCCTTGTCTTCTCTTCAGTGAGAGGAAGTTGCCTGTGCTGTAAACTGCTCACTCCTTGCAAGTAAAATCCTGAAGAAGGTCTCAACTGATTGTGTCTGCTTTATTTAAGATTCAAAAAGGGAACTAACAATTTCCGTAACAGGAGCAAAGACAGAGTCAGACCAGGATGTAAAGGCTGCATAATGAAGTGTACTAATAACAAATTCCATCATGTTTATTAAAGTGTTGTCATTTATTTCAGTTTCACCTGTTAATTGCTGCACAAATAGCAGGTATTATTTACCAGTAGGCTACTGGTAAATAATGATATACCAATCTAACCACTCTGCTGTAAATAAAGCTAATTATCTTATAAGTCTGTTAAGCACTATATCAACGTTGAGACGTTCAGCAGCTCAAGCAAGTCACCTCACAGTACTCAATTGTAAAAGTTATTTATGAGTTTGTAAGTAAACTCATAATATTCTACATATACAAATAAGAATGCAAGCAGAGCATGTGTGATGCTGTGAAATGTGTTAAAGACAGGATCAGAACAACTGTGCTGTCATGTGGAGGAGGACCTGGTCTAGATGTTGAAATGCAATGAGAGAACAGTTAACAGGCTCTTTCCAGTATATTAAGCACAAACATGCAGCACAGGTGACTCATAATTTGTACAAACATGTGGATGACTGCAAATGCCATTTTCCGTTCAAAGGTCCAGGCTGTTATTTCATAGAACAAAATGCATCCTTCAAATATGTCTGATTACGTCTTACTTACATTTTTTAGTTTTATTTTAATTCTGAAATTTCTTGTTAGGTTTAAGTTTATTAACTATTTCTTAAAAAAGCAATTTTCTGTTTGCCCGTTTCCTTATCTATGTGTGTCATGCTATGTAGGGCAGAACTGAGGAGAAAATAACATTTGCAAGAGATGTGTCACAACCGCTAAATCAAGTCGTGCACAAAAACTGGGAAGTCAATATATTCGTTTACAAAATAAAAGTTGTTTACGCGTTGAGACAAATATGTAAAACAAAACGATGCAAACAGTTTTGTCATAGTTAAAAAATTATTTAAATAAATTACATAAACACATTTCCTGTTAGTCAATTAAATTCAGTTCATTTGTAGCAACGAGTACAACGAGTTACATTTGTTATATTTTGTGTATTTTGCAATGATTAATGATTACATTTTATAAAATCACTTTTTTTAGATTTAGTAAAATTCTGATTGTTTTTTTTTCATGTATATTATATATATATAATACATATAACTTTCCCTGTTCGCCTTTTTAAACCTTTATTTTGTTTAAGCAGACCGGAAGTCGAATCTTTTAACCAATCGACCTTGACGGTGGCTGGACGTTATTTGAGCCGTGGAGTTGGGACAATTATAAGGAGCATGAGGA
Organism: Betta splendens; assembly: GCF_900634795.4. Lineage (NCBI taxonomy): Eukaryota > Metazoa > Chordata > Actinopteri > Anabantiformes > Osphronemidae > Betta > Betta splendens. The sequence goes on along the minus strand of NC_040894.2, from coordinate 4,755,735 downwards.
GGAGGAGGAAAGTCAGCGTCTCACCATGGTCGGCAACAACAGGATCACAGTAACGGCTCTGGAACAGTTTCTGAATAAACCTCCTTCGGGCTTCTCCGTTAAAACTCTGGACTCCGGGTACGAGGTCCACGGCGACCCGGAGAAAAGCCTGGTGCTCATCGATGACTTGGAGCTCAAAGGGAGGAAGGTTGTTTTCCAGAACTCCATGGGAAGGTGAGGATGACGTCTGCAAACTCTCTCTCACACACACACACACACACACACACACACACACACACACACACACACACACACACACACACACACACACACTTAGACCCAGAAGAACCAAATGATACTACTGCTCATTTCAGGACGCTCAAAATGCACGACCTGTGGGAGTACACGAGCACGAGGAAGAGCCTGCTGTCCAAGACGGTCTATCTGCTGGCGTCTGCCTGCGAGGGACGCCCCGCAGCCGCCGCGGGGAAGGCGGCCAGCAAACCCAGAGGTACGTAATTACAGCCGGACCTCAAACGCACCACCGGCCTCCTTTACTTTGCGCGTAGCTGCGTCGTGGAAACCAGTGTGTACTTTACGCCGCGGGCCGGCGAGTCCGTCACGCAGTGTGGTGGCGCGGCTGAGTCACGCGTGTTGGCGCTGGGCGGAGCGGTCCAACTGCCATTGATGGAGGTGCGCTGCGTCCCGTCTCAGAGTCGCAGCGGTTCGTGGTCTCCGTCGACGGCGACGACCCCTTCGTCAAGTGGCAGCTGGAGAGGGGCCTGGACTGGACCATCGCCTCCGTGCGTGGGGAAAGCTACAGGGTGGACGTAAGACGAGTGCGCCGTCACCGTGGGGCTCGTGAGCAGCCGCTGCTTGCTTTTACAGTAACTTATTCTGACAGGTTGACCTGAGTGAAGCGCTGCAGAGCTGGGCTGCAAAGCACCTTCCCGTCAAACCCGTGTGGAGAGACGCATCGTTCACCCTCAAGTACTGCTCTGATGCCCTCTTCGACTTCCCACACTGGCTTGGCTTCAGCAAAAGGAAATTCAGTGTAAATGTTGCTCCTTCTTATTTTAAATGAGCACTGAGCTCCATTTTTGCACTCCTGAGGTCTGACTCGTCTGTTGTCATTGAAGCTGCGACTGACATGATGCGGCGGAGAGCCGAGGGGATCCCAGTTCATCTGGCCGGGTTTGGACCGTGGAATCAACCAACCCCCGAGCAGAACCGGGAACCGGGAGTGTCTCGGTGAACAGACGGACGTTTGTTTGAGCAAGAACCAGGCAGGTTCAGGACGAGCCTGAGTTTTAGAGCTGCAGTAAAGATAAGAAAAAAACACATTTCAACTGCCGCTTTGTTTAGTGGGTGAAGCCGCTTGTAGTGCGTCTTTTTTATTCTCATCACATATTGTACAGCTGTTATACAAGAGCTTAATGATCAACCTTTACATCTATGCACTTTTGTAAAAAAGAGTTTAAAAAGTTTGTAAAAATTTACTGTGTCACTTTCAAATACAATAAATGTTGCATTGTGGCATTGATGAAGTTCCGCCTCCGCTGTGTGTGTGTGTGTGTGTGTGTGTGTGTGTGTGTGTGTGTGTGTGTGTGTGTGTGTGTGTGTGTGCGTGCGTGCGTGCGTGCGTGTGTGCGTGTGTGTGTGTGTGTGTGTGTGTGTGTGTGTCTGGACTAAGGTAGGAGCAGCAGAGCCGATAACACGTTGGTGACGGTTTCCACGTAGTCCTTATAGTCGCTGCCGTAGTGTCGCGCCAGCAGGTAGTTGAAGATTCCCACGGTGCACATCAGGGACAGGAAGAGGAGGATGCGTTTTCCGAACAGGTAGCCCGGGGTGCTGCGCGGGGGGAAACGGGTCAGAGCCAGGCTGTGAACGCGCATGCGCGTGACCGGCGAGCACTCACCTCTGGGAGGTTTGTCCCAGGTAGCCGATGAAATACTTCTGCCGGACGAGCAGGTAGATGATCCCAGCAAAGGCGGCGGGAGCTTGAAACAGAGGCGAGAAGTCACGACCCCGTTAATCCCGCGGGAAAGTTACGGTGCTAATTGTGTGTGGGTCAAGTTATGACCCTAATAAACGCATAGCTGGCTGTGCAACAGCGGCTCAGTGGCAGTTAAAGGTTCACCCGGGAGCACCGGGTTAATGAGTGACTCTGCAGTGACCTGCGGCGGCCACGCTTTGGGAAATGCCTTTTCCGCGCGACGAGATGTAAACCAGAATCGTTAGTGTTATTAGTTCGTTATCGTGGTGTATTTTCTCCAGTCCAACGTACAATCAGCATCGCTGAACGAACGCTTGTGTGAATGTACCTTGACTGAGGCACACGCCAGCGCACCACATCACCGCCAGGAACGTGGGATACGCGTCCATGCAGTTACGCCTGGGAACAGGAACAAACAGGAGAAACGGAGCATTTTACAGTTGGTGGATCAGGGTGGAATTATGAAGTGAGCCATAAAACCCAGTGTCGAAAGAAGGAAGTTAACCGCTGGGGTCATCAACACCTGCAGCTGATGCTTCTCCACTTTAGGGCTCAAGTCTAAACTCTTCTGCTGAATCTGTTCTAACCTTTTTTGATGCTTGCATCATGTATCGTTTGTGAAATCTTAACATTACTACCAAGACAGGATGTGGCTGAGATGTTTCCCTATTTAAAAAAAGGGAAGCAAATTGTTGTGAGCAGT